>NW_008360331.1:2610895-2633959 GCF_000622305.1 Nannospalax galili | reverse complement strand
AATATTTAGAAACAATTGCATTTGTACTGAACTGGTACAGGATTTGACTTGTAATCATTCCCTAAATAACACAGAATAAATCTAGCTCCAGAAGCGACATTGCATTAGGTATCACAAGTAAACCAGAGATGATTTAAAGTATAGAGACAGATGCTTGTAAGTTATTTGCAAATGATGGATCATTTTATATAATCCTCAGATTTTGGTAGAGAATGAGATTCTCAAATCAATCCTCAAAGAGACAATTGTATAAGGAACAAATCCTTTACCTGTTTAGTAAATGCCCAGTTCTTTTTTTTTTTTTTTAATGCCCAGTTCTTTTTATTTAAAGGAAACTCAAATTTTGAGTAAACCAAAACAGAGAAGACTCAATTGCATTTAACAATTCAATAGTTTAAAAGTCAAATAGAAATTAATTTCTAACTTTAAAGAATAGAGTTGTTTTAATCCCACCTTTAAAGTATATGTAACAAGCATAATTTTATCCAAGAAAAAAATTTAAGTATTTTATTTGTTTATTTAATTTTTTAAACTTTACATGTATAAGTGTTTTGACTACACGTATGTAAATGCATGTATGTAAGTACACCTGTGCTGTGCAATGCCCATGGAGGTCAGAAGAGGGTGTCATATCCCCTGGAACTAGAATTACAGATGGCTGTTAGCTGCCATGTGGGTGCTAGGAATCAAACCCCGGTCCTCTGGAAGAACAGTCAGTGTTCTTAACTGCTGAGCCATCTCTCCAGTCCTGACAACAAGAAGAAAAATTTTAAAACAAAAAGTAAAAACTTAAAGTTTGAACAATACTGTGGTATGTGAGCTAGCCGAAGGCAAACAACTGCTTTCACAGCCGGGTTTGATTCAACACACCTTGAAAAATTAGCTTTCTACTTTTAGCAATAAGAGAGAAGTTCAGAAGGGGAAAAAGACATTGAGAAAATGAAATAGGCACCCACACTTGTATAGCAAGAAGGAGAAATAAATCATCATGCGGGGCGCCACTGAAACCGCCTGCAAACTCTCCTTTACTGCATGCTCATTGCATTTGGTATCACTCTCCTGAATGTTTTATATGTCTAATACATATGTATGAATTCCATAAATATATGCAGTGCTATTTTGCATGCTTTAAAAAGTATAGAAATGCTATTAAACTCTATATATTTTTAGGCAACTTGCTTTTTTGTAACTTTTTATATTTATTCATGCTAATACGTTTAGCTCTGTCTTTCTCACTGAAACTTTGTATAGATTTTTATTTCATGAATAAATAGATATTTATCTAGAGTCCCATTACTGGACATTTAATTTTCTTTTGTGGGTTCATTTATTTTCTTAGCTATTAAAATTAAATGCTGTTGTGAACATTTAGTGAGCTTCTGTTTGTGCACGTGTATGAATAGGACACACTTAGGAGAAGAGGCCTGAGCAGAGCAAAGCTATGTGAATCTTCAATTTTATTTGCTATTCCAAATTACTTTTCAAACTGACTGAACCAAAACAGTCCTGCTAGGAATAGTTTATCTCTTCAATTACTGCTTTAATTTAACCCAGTGAGATACACACAAAATAGCATCTCATTGTGTTTTAAAACTGCACTTTTCAGGGTAAATGTGTACTTTGATATCTCCAGTATATTTCCAGAAGAACTGGTTTCCTTCCCAGTAAAATGCTTGTCATATGCCAGTTGGCTTGATGCTGTTTCGACATGGCTAGGCTACAACTCTCTAACCAGAGATTTTTTTTTCCCTGTGTGCTCCCAGTCAGAGTTGGCCAAAAGAGAAATTCATGTGAGATTCAGAAAGTCGATGTGGGTCAGCTGCCGTTCGCCTGGTTGGTTATCTTCATTAGGTCCGGTGAAAGACAAACACAGATACACTGTGGTTTCCTGCGTGTTTCTTTCTCCTATGTCTGACTCTTTCTCATTGCAACTGGCCGTTGACCCACCGTGACCCCGGATTCCGGGGTAACTCCAGAGCCTCAGCCCTTTCCTGTTCCTCCACCAGCGCCGCTGCTGTTGCCTCTGGAGCGCAGTGCTTGACCTCGGAAAGCGTGCCTAGACAAATCTGATTTTTAATTTCTTCATTCGAACCTTTGGTTTCCCAGTTACTCCTACAAGGTTCATTATCTTTACCATTATAATAAGTACCTCAGAGGAGAAAGGAACTGAACGAACAATAGCAGACTTAGAATTTACTTCAAATCAGCTGCCAATCATAAGCACCCCTCAGGAGTCTAAGTAATCTGGGTTGCATAGGAAGAGTGCAGGAGAAGCTGGGTGCAAAGTTATCAAGAGACCAAGAAACTAAGTACAGTTTTAGTCAGTTTATGAGTCTGGGTGTGCTACAGGGAGAAAGTATGATGTTCTCCACGAAGAAGAGACTTTCAACTGGACGACAAAGAATATACTGAAAGATTATCTGCTAACCAGCAGTAGAGCAGAATTTACAAAGAAACTGGAGCCTGGCTTGGAACCCATTCAAATACACTAATAATGTTAAACAGAATAACTTGAAAAATAGGATTTTTCTGACTGTATTCTTTTTTCACCTTGAGAGTCTTTTCTATGAGTGGACATCAGTTACAAAATGTGGCTCAGTGTGGTATTTTTATGCCTGCATAAAATGTTTTGATCATATCAGTACCCCACTATCTTCCCTAGGTTAACGTCCTGACTCCCCCAACTTACTTCTTCCCCCATAGTTTCCCTTCTTGCATATTTACTAATCTAACAAGTAAAAGGCTGAACAGAGTGAAACTTTGTCAACTTTAGATCTGTAAGAAAAATGAAGACACAGGACTTCCAGGACTTCTAAGCTTCAAAAATATGTACAGAAATTAAATTCCAGACAGATCTCCACAAGACCAAGAGATGTAAGACTTGTTGAAATGTACCAAACATTTTAGGCCCCCAAATAATATGACCAAGAGAGCTACAATTTCTTTCAGAAAGGAATCTTTGTAATTCATTTTACATAGATAGAATTATAGCAATGCCAAAACCAGAGATATTACAAGAAAACTGTAGATCAACACCATTTATGTCTTATTTTTCCATGCAATTTTTCATATTGAATTTAATAATCTATGAAAATGATTATATATTATAGCAAAGTTGGATTTATCTTGTTTATGCAAGGGAAGTTCAGCATTCAAAAATCAGTACAATCCATCATATCAACAAGCTAAATAGGAAAAAACAAACTCACATAATTATATTAATAGTTGAAGAGCTGGCATTAGACACGCTCCCACATTATTCACTATTTTTAAATCCTCAGTAAACTAGGAATATTATGAATATAGATATTCTAGTTTCATTTTGTTGCTGTAGAAAATACTGTGACCAAAAGTAATTTAGGAAAGGAAAGGGTTTCCATCACTGAGGGGAGGTGGGGCAAGAGCTCAAGCAGGAACTTGAAGCAGAAGCCATGGGGGAATGTGGCTTACTGACTTGCTCACAGGTTCAGTTTAGCTAGGCTACCCAGTGAATAGTGCTGCTCACAATGGGGTACATCCTTAAACATCAATTAGTAAAAAAGACAATCCCCCACAGTCATGCCCACAGCCAATCTGATCTGGGTAGTCCCTCAACTGAGACTCCCTTCTCAGATGATTCTAAACTGTGTCAAGTTGACAGTTAAAGTTAACTAGGAAAATAGACAAGAAAGGAATATATAAAGCAATGCCTGTCCAGAAATCACACAAATGTTTATATAAAAATACAAAATAATTGACATACCAGAAACTCACAGTATTGAGGCTAGTTAGAACGAAGCTGAAAGATGATATTTTAATATACAAAAGTCACCCACTTCACATACCAGCAATGAATAGATGCAATTTAAGCTAAAAAGCAAAATGCTGGAGGCTAGAGCTTAGAGGCTAGAGCTGTAGCTCAGTTGTAGATCACATAATTAGATTGAATGAGACCCTGAGCTCAATTCAGTCCTTACAAAATTTTAAGCAGTTTCAGATTTTAAATAAAGGTCTTTGATCCACTTTACAAGTTTATTTTTGTGTATGGTGAAAGATATGGCTCTAACTTCACTCCTCTGCAGGGTGGATATCCAGTTTTGTCAGCACCATTTATTGAATAGACTGTCTTTTTCCTTTTGTCATCTTTGTCCAAAATTAGGCAACCATAGGTTTGTTAGTTTGTTTCTGTGTATTCTATTCTGCTCCATTGGTCTGTCTTTATGCCAGTACCAGCTGCCTTTGTCACTATAGCTCTGGATTATAATCTGAGGTCAAGTATCATGATACCTCCAGCTGTGTTCTCTCTCCTTAGGATTGGGCTATTCAGGATCTTTTGAGGTTCCATATACATTCTTGGATTGCTTTTTTATAGTTCTGTGGATTGGAACTTTTCAATTTTACATTGAATCAGTAGATTACTTTTGGTAACAAAGTCATTTTCATGATATGGATTTTGCCAATTCAGGAGCACAGAAGGGCTTTATGTAGTCTGGTATCTGCTCTAATTTCTTTTTTTCAATGTCTTGAAGACTTCATTATAGAGGTCTTTCATTTCCTTTGTTGGGTTTATCCCTAGGTACTTTATAATTTTTGGAGCTATTGTGAATGAATTAGTTTTCCCTTTTTTCTTTCCTCTGAGATTTCTCTGTTGGTATATTTGAAGGCTACTGTTTGTATATTGATTTTACATCCTACAATGTTACTGGAAGTGCTTGTTACTTCTAAGAGTTTTCCGGTAGATTCTACAGGGCTGTTTAAGTACAGAATCATGTCACCTTCGAATAAGAATAGTTTGCCTTCTTCCTTTCTAATTTGTATTCTTGTGTCTTCCTCATGTTCTATTGCTCTACCTAAGAATTTGAGCACTATATTGAGTCAGACAGGGGAGCGTGTGCATCCTTGTCTCATTTCCAAGTTCAGAGAAAATGTTTTCAGTTTTTCCCAATTTCGTGCAAGTTTGGCTATAGGTTTTCTGTATAAAGCCTTCATTATTTTCAGTATGATCCATGTATTCCTAATGTCTCCAGGATTTTGATAATGAAAACATGTTCCACTTTCTAAAATATATTTTTTGCATCTAATGAGATTAAATTTTGCCCTAAGTTCATTTACGTGCTATATTATACTTACTGATTTGCACATGTTGAGTCAACCTTGTGTCTTTGGGATGAAACCCACTCAGTTACAACATATGATTTTAATGTGTTCCTGAATTTGGTTTTCAAATATTTTATTGAGAAGTTTTGCATCTATGTTAATCAGGAATATTGGTCTATAGTTCTCTCTCTCTCTCTCTCTCTCTCTCTCTCTCTCTCTCTCTCATCTGGTTTTAGTGTCAGGATAACACTGACTTTGTAGAATGGATTCTGTAGTGTTACTTTTCTTTCTAGTTTAGGGAACAAATTAAAAAGTATTGGTGCTAGATCTCCCTTTTAAAGCTTGATAGAGTTGAACAGTGAATCCTTTTGGTCCTGAGTTTTTCTTCCTGAGGAGACTTTTGGTTAAGTTTCGATTTCATTGACTGTAAGGAGTCTGTTTAAGTTATTTATGTCTTCTGACTTTAGTTTTGGCAAGTTAAATACATTTGGAAATTCATCCGTTTCTTTTGTTTTCCAGCTTTTTGGAGTGTAAGTTTTCAAACTATTCTCTAATCATGTTCTGGACTTCACTGGAATATATTATAACAAAACTGCTTTATCTCTAATTTTGTTAATTTGGGGGTTCTCCCTCTTTCTTTTTAGTTTGCCAATATTATTAATGTTTTCAAAGAACCAACTCTGATTACTTTGTGTATTTTATTTTAGCCTCTGCTTCCTTAATTTATTTAATAAATTATCCTCTAAACTTTATTATTTTTTTCCTTCTGTTGGGTTTGGTATTGACTTCTTGTTTTTCTGGAGCATTCAGATACACACTGGGTTGTTTATTTGCAATGTTTCTAGCTCTCTTTTTTAATATTAGTGCTAATACCTATACAGTTTCCTCTTAGAATTGCCTTAGCTGTGCCCTCAGTATTCTGGTAGGCTGTATTCTCATTTTCATTTGGCTACAGAAATTTTCAAATTTCCTCTCTGAGTTCTTCAGTGACCCACTGTTCATTCAAAAGTGTATTGTTTAGTCTCTAAACATTTTTTTATTTCCTCTTGCTGTTGATTTCTACTTTTATTCCATTGTAAACTTGTAGGAAATATCTCATTTGTGTGTGTGTGTGTGTGTGTGTGTGTGTGTGTGTGTGTGTGTGTTAAGGTTAGGTTTGTAGACTATGATATTATATATTTTGGAGACGGTTCCACGTGCTGTTGAGTAGGATGTAATTCCCTATCTGTTGGATGAAATATATATTTCAGTTGATAGCTCTTAAGCTTTTCGGCTTAATTTTAGCTTGGAAGACCTATCTTCCAACAGAAGAGAGTTTTCATATCTGCCACTATTATTGTGGCACTTATGTGGCCTTTTATGTCTTTTAGTGTTTGTTTTATGAAATTAGGGGTTCCGATATGCAGTGCATGAATGTTCACAATTGTATCTTCCTGATAGTTGTTCCCTTTGTTATTATATAATGCCCCCTTTATCTCTTATGATTAGTTTTGGTTTGAAGTCTACTATAGCAGCTGTAAGACTAGCCATACTTGTTTGTTTATGGCTTCCATTTGCTTGGTAGTTGAGTTCCATCCTTTGACAGTGAGCTTTTTGATGCCTTCTCTAGCTTAGTGTATTTCTTGAAGACAATAGATGGCTCCTGTTTTGTGAAATCCAAGTGTTTAATCTGCATCTTTTTATTTGTGAGCTAAGACCATTTACCTGTTATTGAAAGGGGTTTGCTATTTTCTAAGGATTTGGAAGGTGATGTTCTGGTTTGATGTATTATTGGTGTTTCTTTTCCTTCTCCCCAATTAGTTTTTGTAGTTTGTTGGTTGCTGTGTTGGACATGGCTGATTTTTTCCCACCTCTTTGTTTTTCAGTTTCTTTCAAGGACTGTATACTTACTTTCATGTGTTCTCATGGAAGGAGCTCTATTTCTTCTTCCTCTCTGTATAGTATTCTTTTTGGGGAGGAATTAAAGGGTTCAAGGTACATCACAGTGGGGAAGTCAAGATGGCAGGAGCCTGAACAAGCTGCTCACATTGTATCCATAGTCAGGAGAAAACAATGACGTGCATACTGCTGCTCGGCTCACTTTCTCCTTTTTATATGGCCTAGGACCCCCTGCCTTGGAAATGGAAGTTGTTTGCATATTTTAAAACTACTTACAGTTATATATCAGTTTATATTGTCATATCTTTCTTTTGAGTGTTCTTTATTTCATAATATAGACCAAAACATTCCTTTTGAAAAAATGATTGTTTTGTTGGTATTTTCACTTAGTGTTATTTTTAGAATTTGATTAATAAGTCCAGTGTGGTGGTACATGCCTTTAGTCTCAGCACTCAGGAGGTAAAGGCAGGTGACCCTCTGTAAGATTGAGACCAACCTGGTCTCTGTAGTGAGTCCCAAGCCAGTTGGGGTTACAGGGAGATCCTGTCTAAAAAAGACAAAATTTGATTTGTAATTTTATGTCCCTCTTTTCTGCTTTTAGGTAGCAAGTATTCCCTTTACAATAACATGTTCATTTTTCTGATCTCTGTTGATAAATAAGCTTTGATATATATTTATATTTGTTATGATGTACCATTCCACAAATTATTTCTATCATCTTTTTATACTTTTTGTTTACCAGAGAATAATTCATTATCTTTTAAAAAATATTTTATTATTTTTATATATATGTATGTATTGCCTGCATGTAGGTAAGTGTACCCATGTCATGCAATGCCCACGGAGGACAGAAGAGGCTGTCAGATCCCCTGGAAATGGAGTTACAGACAGTTGTTAGCTGCCATATGGGTGCTGGGATTTGAACCCAGATCTTCTGCAAGAACAGCCAGTGTTCTTATCCTCTGAACCTTCTCTCCAGCCCCATATTATTTTATTTTTTATTTTACGTACATGAGTGTATTGCCTGCATGTGTATAAGTTCACCTGTGTTGTACAATGCCCTCAGAGGTCAGAAGAGGGCATCGAATTCCCTGGAACTGGAGTTAGGGTGGTGGTTCTCCACCATGTGGATGCTGGGAATCAAACCCGGGTCATCTGCAAGAGCAACCAGTCTTCTTAACCACTGCATCATCTCTCCAGCCCCTATTATCTTATTTTAATGCCTCGGATTAACTAAGTTTTCTTTCTTTCTGTTGTCCTTCCTACTCTTTATGCATTTATATGTTCTATTTCCTTTCTTTAATTTGCTTTAAATATTGCCAATAAGTGATAAAGAAGCCTAGTCTGTTTTCTAAGCAACAAAAGAACTTCTGATTTTTAAACTTGCTTTTTGCCTTACATTTTTGGATTTGTTGGTTTCATTTTTTTCTTTCTTAAAAAAATTCTGTGAGAATTGAGAGATGCATTAGTGTCCTCTTTACCCCCTGTTCTATGTTCCATGAGCCTTAGGTGCAGAGGTTGCCTTGTAGATGTGCCACTTAGGCTTGGGTAATTCACAGACAATCTCTGTGTTTGACCAGTTGTGGAAATCTGTAATAATCCCTGTCTGTTGCAGCAGAAGCTACTTTGATGAGTGGTGACTGGGATACTTGTCTATAAATATAAGGATCCATATTTTGCACATAGTAAGAAATTACATTTATGTAGAGCTGCGACAGCCTTGGGGTTTTCTTTAAGGTCTATGATCTCTCCAGTCATATGTATTTGGCTATGTTTACAGTGCCACACATGAATTTCCTCCCATTGAGTGGGCTTCAAGTTCAATTAGGTAGCTGTTGATTACTCCCAAGATAAAAATGCCATTACCACACCAGTCATTTTCTGTGCTGGTCATTGATGTGATTATTAGGCCTTAAAGCTGGGACTGGGTAATCAATTGACATTCTTCCTTAGTAGCTGGTGTTAGTGCTCTCCTAAGTTGTGAGAGCTAGCCTTCAGGGGAAGTGGCTTCTAGGTCAGTTTCAACTCCATTGCTCCAAATCCTGTGTCTGAAGTATGTCCTGTCTTCAGCAATAGGGTCTTCCCTTCAAGTTCTGGGAGGCAATCAAGGGCCGTGGCAATAGCCTGTGTAATTTTGGGAATCTCTTGGGCTACCCTGGCCAACAACTCAAATGAAGATTTCTCCTGTCTGTCACTGTTTCTTATGTGGCCTTCAGATATACACATAGGCCAGGAGCATGAAAGGTCAAAATGGCCAAACAGAGAGAATAAGAGTCTACACAATATGGATCATTGGACAGGACTCCTATACTAAACTCTACCCACTCTGGAGTCAGGGACCATTGTGGAAGAGGGGGTGGAAAGATTGTAAGAGCCAGGGGAGGAGGTGCATGACCATATGGAAACAGAGTCCTACAGACTCCTGGGACCTTGCTCATATGAACCTACAGCGATGATGTCAGCACGCACAAGACCCATGTGAATTCAAGCAGACAAAAATCCAGCATAGAATTGTGGAAATGGGCCCCAGTCTTAGTCAAAGAATTATTGGCAGCTGATTACTGCTGGGCGAGGAAGACCTGATCTTCTTAAAGGGAGGGACTCTAGATAGGCTGACTGGACTTCAGTGGGTGAACTTGCACTGAGGGACATCTGGGGACAGGATAGGCTTTAACATAAATGACAGAACGTATGAATTCCAGTGGTGGGGGCTAGAGGAGTGTGCCAATGGAGAAGGGAATTATAAAACTGTTCTGTATGAAATACACAAAAATTCAATAAAAAATTTACACAAAACTCAAAACAACAACAAAATTTTATTAGCATTGTTCGTTTAAGAAATGGAATGAATACATTGAAAGACTTTGTATAGGTTGGAAAATTTGGAAAGGAAATGAATGAAAACTCAAATTATAAGAACAGTGGAAAATTTCACATTATTGTTGAAACTTGGTAGAACAGTTTTGTCAATAAACAATATTCAAAATTATAGTAGACATAGAACTTTAAATTTATATTCTAAGATATAATTACATAATTCTAGTTTGAGAATTATATCAGGTTGGTTATTACAGTACTTTTCTTTTTTCTTTTGTTAACTTCCTAGACTGTGATTTAAAAAATATTTTATTATTTTCATTTTTTTGTGTATGAGTGTATCACCTGAAGGTATGTAAGTGCACCTGTGTCATGCAATGTCCACAGAAATCAGAAAAGGGCATAGGAGTCCCCTGGAATTGAAGTTACAGAGAGTTGTTAGCCACTTGTGGGTGCTGGAAATTGAACCTGGGTCCTCTGCAAGAGCAGCTAGTGCCCTTAATCACTGAGCCATCTCTCCAGCCCCTAGACTATGGTTTTTAATCTCAATTAAGACACAGGTGAAGGAATATTGGGGCTGTTGAAGAGTAATAGAAACAGTAATAGATATAATAATAGTAATAGATAATGGAAAACCTCCTAGTGTCTGGGAATGAGAGAAGTCCAACGTCAAGGTCTCAATGCCCAAGAACACATGTGGAATGAGGACCATAGCTGGGCCTCAGGGGAGGTGGGAGGTCCAATCAGAAGAATAAGTCCTCCTGAGTCCAGAATCTGCAAATAACAGAGGCCTCCCCTGTCCCCCTTATGTCCCTAGCGTAAGAGGCAAAGCCTCTCTCATGCACAACCTGCGACCTCGCAGGCGGGGTTGTGGGGAATGTAGTCACCCAGAGAAGACTGAAGCTGCTACTCAACATCAGTAAGTCCTTCATTCTCTACTCTGCTCCATCACCTGCCTGCCACCAGAGGAACGTGGAACTGTGGGTCCTGGTAAGGGTCCAAAACTTCAGGCTCATACAAGGGGACCACAGCTTCAGCTCACTAGAGGAAACCACAGGTCAGGCTCACAGGACCGGACCATAGCTTGAATTCACAGGAGACCACAACTCTGGATCCTGGAGGAGTGCCACCACTCCAACTCCCAATACAGGACCACAGCTCCTGCTCACTGGAGGGGACCACAGTACAGGACCACTATAGCACTGGAGGAGACATCAACTCCAACTCACAATAGGGAACCACTGCTCCAGCTCCCAGGGCATGACCACAGCTCCTGTTCATGGTGGGGTGGAGAGGGCAGATAGACAGGGACCACAACACCAGTTCATAAGAGGGGAACTCTTGTTCACAGGAGTGGACCACTGCTGTAGCTCGCAAGAGGGAACCACAATTCCAGGCTCTCAAGAGGGGACCTCAGCTCCAGGTTCACAAGAGGAGACTTCAGCTCCAGCTCTCATGAAGGGACCACAACTCTGGCTCACAGAGGGGAACACAACCCCAGGTTGACAGGAGGGAACCACAGCTCCAGGTTTAGGGGAGGGGACCACAGTTTCCAGCCTCATGGGAGACAACCACAGTTTCAGGTTCACAGGACAAGAACACAGCTCCAGGTTCACAGGAAGGGACTCCAGCCTCAGGTTCACAGGAAGTCAACAGAATTCCAGGTTCACCAGAGGGTGTCATTCTTTCAATAACACTTGTTCCTAATCTTTTCCTGTCTCAGTTGCTCCATCCACATACTTGTCTTCAAGCTAGAGCACCTTGGCTTCTGTGCAGCAAAGAACGGCAGCAGCTACTTGTTGACTTGAACTTGTCCCTTGAGAGACATTGATATTGTATTGAAGAAAACCACCTTTGACTTCTGCTCAAGAAAACAGATGGATTTTGTGTTTTGTTGTTATTATTGTTGTTGTTTTTCACGATCAAAGCAGTTGGCTCCCTTTAGCACGTGTGTCCCATACATCTTCTTTCCTGGCCAGGGTGAGGCAGCGATGAGACATCTTACTGGAGTTGCATTTTGCTGGAAGCCACCAGTGCTGTCATCTTGGCTCTTCAGCCACGCTCTCAATTGCCAAGTCCTTTCCTGACTGTTCCTAGCTTGTCACTTGGATGATGATGATGGCTAGCTGGCTGTGTGTGGTGTAGTACCCCCCTCCCCCAAGGCCCAGCCCCTAGCAAGAGAGGTGCACTGGGCGCCAGCACGGCACAGTGGGGTGGTTGCAATCTTACCTGGACTCATGTTTTGCTGTAAGCTGTCACTGCCACCATCTTGGCTCTTCAGCCACACTCCATCTGAACCGCCAAGTTCCTTCTTGCCTGTACTTGTCACCTGGATGATGATGATGGTCAGCCAATCATGGATGTGCTGTGCAGTGGCTACTTGTAGACCCTGCCCCTGGATGTGCACTGGGTGTGGGGTGGCTGCAACCACAGTGTAGCTAATCCTATCGCCAGGCCCCTGTGCCGGAGCTCCTGCCTTACACTTTTGAAAGTTCAGGATTTATTGCTGTGATGCGATTATTGTTCTTTAATTGATAGTTATGCTTAAATACATGAAATGCCTGCTGAGATGAATAATTACCCAGATTCCTGTTTATATACTTCATTTCATTTCATCTGTGTTCAATTTTATTTTTCTTCAATTCACCCTTATGGGTTTTTTATGCTTGTTCTCCTTTTTTCCCCCATCTGAAAATATTTTTATTTTATGACAGTTTAGCTAGAGATAAAATAAATTACTTGAAAATATGATTGAAATACTGTATGCCTTTGGTGTATTGTGGGAATATCATTTTTAATTCTGGCATTTTAAACGGAGACTCTACCTTTTCCCATTGGTTATACTAATAGCTTCTCTCTGTCTTCAGTGATTTCTTAGCATGTTGACTAGAAAGTAAGTAGGTTATAGAGAAAATTGACTTTCTCCATCTTACCTTGGCAATTGTCATGCTTCTTGATCCCAAGGAATGATGCCATCCATTATTTCTAGAAAATTCTTGGCAATGAGTTCTATAATGTTGCTTTCCTGACTTCTGTTATGGTTAATTAGATACACAATGGGCCTTTCAGTTCCTGTACCATTTCCCTTTTTTTGCTCTTTTCACTTCTTATTTCCTTTTCTCATTTTATTGCATTCTGAGCAATGTCTCTGGGTAGAGACTCTACCTCATTACATCTTCTTCAATCTTTTTTAAACCTAATCCTTGTCTCTAAAATTTCCATAATTTATTTCATTTCCATTCACCATAATTCTATTTGTTTTTACTCTAAATTGCCTGGCCTTTTTGGACAGCACTTATTTTCCGTGTGTTTAATTTCTTCTACCTCACCCATCATTTTCAATATTAGATACTATTGCCGATGTCTCTAATGGGAATGTGTTAGGATTTATTACTGCCATTTTTTTCTGTTGACTCTGGTTCATTATTTGTTGTTTCTTCAAGTGTTTTGTAACTTTGGACTGCAAAGTCATATTCCACTCTCTTTATCTGTTAGAACCTAAGAAGGGTGGCTTCATGACTCATCTCTACTGAAATGTTTTGGGTTTTCATCTCCCAGCCTTCTCAGACTGCTTTTGGAAACATCTTTTGTATTTTACAGAGCATGAAAGCTGTATAAGTCTAAATACCAAACCACATTCACACACCATTTGGACGCAGTTTGGGGGATGGCACTTTTGTTTTCATCTAGAGACAGTGTTGTATAGCGTTCCCCTGTCACAAACATTTCCAAGCATAGAGATTTCAATGAAGCTTTCACTCATGGTGGGTGGTGCCCTCAAGGGCAGCAGTTGTATGAATCACTTTTATTCCAGCTCATCGGCTCAGGGATGCCCAGGGCTTTAGGTGCCCTTTAAAGGCCACACCTCTGGATTACTCAGCTCAGCAAAACCTCTGTTCTGCCAACTTGTCAGTGCAGATTAGAACACTGGTTTCCAATTTCTCCATCTTTGGGAGAGACTACAGGTTTCAAACCCAGGATTTATATAAAAGGAGTTTATGTGTGATTTTGACATATTTGTTTTAACAGGTGGATTTTTCCCATAATTGAAAGCAAAAATATCCCTGAATGAAAAAGTTGACTTTCTTAAAATTCTCTAGTAATAAAACCATAAAGCACATTTTTCAGTAGGTGATAATCACTGTGAAGGAATACAGAATTTGCTTAAACTACTACATTAAACAAAGTATTTTCATTGGATAGAATTAAAGAATAACGAAACACATTTTTTGAAGAAATTACACTGTTTAGAATTTTTGAGGACCTTCAAACCGTATTTTATGAGTTACAGCTACCATTATTATGATTGTTTGAATTTTTTATTTGGCTTTTTTTTCAATAAAATAGCTATGATAGATATTACATCTTAACAAAAATAGGTTTTTCTGCAAAATAAAAAGTTTTCAGAACTAAATTATTTAACAGCAAGAAGATTGTCTTTGTTTGACAATCTCGCCTATCTTAATGTTTTACCTAAGTGAAAAGACCCTGATTATCATGTTCCCAACCACTACGTATTGTTCTATTTGACTGAATTACAGGAAGAATCTGCAATCTCTTGGAGAGACACATAGTTTTAAAAGGGAGGAATATTTTAATAGCTTTTAAAAGAAAATCATGACTATTCTTCTCTGAGTCTGTTTTTCTTTCTTTTTGAACATTTTATTTATTTTTATTTTATGTGTATAAGTGTATTACCTACCTGTATATAACTGCACTTACATTATGCAATGCCTACAGAGGTCAGAAGAGGGTGTTGGATTCCCTGGAACTGGAGTTACTGGTTATTAGCCTCCATGAGTGTGCTGGGAATCGAACCCAGATCCTCTGCAAGAGCAGTCAGTGAGTGCTCTTAATCACTGAGCCATCCTTCAGCCCCTTCATTCTGTGTTTTCCTAGCAAGAACAAGTCATGGAGTCATGAGCAAACCCAGCTGGAATACAGTGGAGAGAGAGAAAGAGAGAGAACAACATTGTACCCTGTGTCCCTGTAGTTCTATCATGGTAGACACAATGAATCTCACACACATTTCCAAATCTCCTTTGTCATTTTAAAAGTTCTTTTCTGGGACTGGAGAGATGGCTCGGTGGTTAAGAACACTGACTATTCTTGGAGAAGACCCAGGATTGAATCCCAGGACCCACACGGCAGCTAACAACTATCAGTAACTCCAGTTCTAGGGGATCCGACAGCCCCATCTGTCCTCTGCAGGCATTGCATGACATGGGTGCACTTACCTACATGCAGGCCTAACACTCATACACATGAAATAAAAATAATAAATAAAATATATTTTTAAAAAGTTCTTTTCTGTGTTTTCCTATAGATTTATTCCCTTTCTAATCTTCATTCTTTCTTAAAGTGTATAAAACATCAATCAATAAAGGCTCTGGGAAATCCAGGAGGGGACGTTGTATTAGTGGAACACAGAGTGCAGAAGGACGACAGTTGAAATGAGAGATAGAATGTCAAAAGAGACAGAATATGTAGAACAGATGAGAGCGAGCATATGTGGAGAGAACAGGGAAGGAAGGCTGGCAGCAGGATAGGGACAGGCACAAGTAGGCAACAGTCAGAGTCGGAGGTTGGGGCAGAGAGGTCTTTTTCTTTAGTTTATAAGAAAAAGAGCTACTTTACCGATGATAAGAACAAATAGTATGGTACATGTGGCTCAGCATTTAGTAATAATGCTCCCAAAGGCTGTGGCAGTCATCCCACACACTGACATAATCCCCTTCATCCCAGAGTTTATGGGTCTGTTTACAACCCACACCCAATGTCCTTAGAAAAGCCATCATGTCAACACCAGCAAGGTGCCATCAGAACTTTTCAGATTTTTTCTAGGCTTCTTCCAACTCTCAGAATACAAAATTAGATCATTTATTTATCCTTTATGTAAAATAACTTTTCCCCTTCTTGTTTGTTTTCTGGATATTTGAAAGACTTCTATTTCCTGCCACAAACTCATTTTCACAGGCAAAAAAGTTTTTATCTTTGGAGTCAAATCTGATTCAAGAGTCCTGCCACCCACTTAATAGTTTCTGATTGCCTGTGTGGGGCTTCATTTCTGCTTTTGTCTTTACTGCGACTTAGGGAAATATCCAAAGATGTGCTTTATTTTATTTTCTCTTAAGTAGACCTAGCTCCTGAGTTTTTCCCCTGAGCTCTCTCAAAGGACTAATGTCCTCAAGAAATGTATATAATGAATGACTGTGTCATTTTCCCAATGGTTGCTAGTGCCAAACTTCTGGCATTTCATAAGTTTGGATTATTTTTCCATAAGCTGTCTTTCAGAGTTTGTTACATAGAAATTCATTTGCCTTTATTCCCTTTCATACCATAAGAAATTTCTGCAGCGTATCTCTGTTAACTTATAGTTTTGCTGCAATAAAACGTTTATTTAATTTATAGACTTGGAAATTGGGCTATAGCCTGTGTCCTCCAAATTATTTACGAACATATGAAAGAGGACTTCAGGCAAGAGTTCGTCATTGTATACTTCCTGTGAAATAGGAAGACTGTTGTCAGCAGTTGGTGACTGTGTATTTTAATAGTGTTTGATACTGAGAATTATCTGAAAATCTAAATGGTTCATAACTACTGTTTCCCTTTCCTTATATTCTTCCAAATAAGCACCAATTCTCTTCAGCATACACAGATAAGATATACATACACATGCATTATGTATGTACATACAAATATAAATAAATCACTATAAAACTTCAATGTTTCAATCCTTCGTTTAGTCCTTTGTGTGTAATAAAAGAGTTAATAATGGCTAATTCTCATTATTCCCTTTGGAGCATTTGTTTTAAAAGATTATCACACTGGAAAATCACCAGTTGCCTGGAACATTCTGGGAAATATTCCCTGACTACACACCTTGAATTTTTCCCATCAAATAGGTCAGTGACCTCCAGATAAGCTCTATTTTGTTGGTAATTTGGCCTGGCATAACATATGGTTTTATTTGTATGTAATTTAGAAACTCTAAAATATCAATTTCTAAAACAATTTGGAAACAAAGATTCTCTAACCTGTTTCCATTAGAGATAAATAATTTATTCATGTCTAGACATCTCTATTCTTTTAACATGATCATTAAATAATTCCATGGATTTCCTGCCTGAATTTCTGTCATTATCACCACATCATTAGTTGATGCTTTTATGATGGAAAATTAAATACATTTTCCCTCACCTCAGTTGGAATTATGAACTTTTCAGTTAAACACGGAAGTAAAATTATCCCAGGGAACTATCATATTGAAAGAAATAGGCATGTCCAATCTGTGATTCTCTCGTGGTTTCATATAGCAAAGGACAGTCTTGAAGGTGGTCCAGTACAAAATCATAAACTTGCTTAAAACATCATGATAACTTTTTGTGAGGGTTTTGTTGTCATTTTTGTTGTGGTTGTTTGTTACTTGATTGCATGATTCTCAAGAATGAGCTTGTAGATGGAATCTTAAAGTGGTTTTGATTTGCATTTCCTTAATTACTAAGGATGTTGAACAGTTAAAATATTTTATTTATTATTTTTATTTTATATGTACACATGTATTGCCTGCATGTAGGTAAGTGCACCCATGTTGTGCAATGCTTGTGGAGGATAGAAGAGGCTGTTGGATCCACAGTTGTTAGCTGCCATGTGGGTGCTGGGATTCAAACCTGGGTCTTCTACAAGAACAGTGTTCTTAACTGCTGAGCCATTTCTCTAGCCCTGATATTGAACACTTTTAAAGGTATTTCTGGGGCTGGAGAGATGGCTCAGCGGTTAAGAATATGGGTTGTTCTTGCAGAAGACTTGGGCTTGAATTCCAGCACCCACATGGCAGCTAACAACTGTCTGTAACTCCAGTCCCAGGGGATCTGACAGTCTCTTCTGATTTCTGCAGGCATTGCATGACACGGGTGCACTTACCTATATGCAGGGAATACACAAATACATATAAAATAAAAACAATAAATAAAATATTTTAAAATGTGTTTCTTAGCCATTTTTATTTCTTCTTTTGAGAACATTCCATTCACATACATAGAGCCCATCTTTTAATTGGGTCATTCAGTATCTTGATACTTTGTTTTCCGAGTTCTTTATATATTCTGGATATTAATCCTCTTTCAGATGTGTAACTAATGAAGATTTTCTACTGGTAAAGAACAAAGTAATGTGATTGAGAGAGGACTCTTCCAGGCAGGGGTGCACTTCCCAAAATAACAAGTATTTGTATCAAGGATTTTCATGCAAAGAAACAGAAATTCCTTCACATTGTGGCTGAGTCCCAAAGGATAAATAGTTAAAGCAGTCTGTCTTTCCAAATTCGTTTTCAGAAATGTCAAAGTTGTAAAGTTTTACTCATATGTAAGAGGAGTCATCAGTCTGAGCATGAACTAACTTTCTTTCAGCTTGGTTGAGGCTTCCAGGGGGTGGGGTGGGTGGGGTGAGATTTCCTTTTTCCACAGAGGGAGCTACTGAAGAGTATGGACTTTACTATCTTAGGTTCAGAAACAGATAAAGAGAATTTTCTTTTCCTTTCTGAAACTTTGTATTGATCATGTAATATATCTCTATCATTATTTTCTATTAGAATAACTTGACTTTATTTCTCAGAACATAGATTTTTGTTATCATAAGATAAAATGTAATTTCTCTTCTTGTTTTAATGCATTGATTCCAATTTATTTTCCGTTCAGAAAAAAACACAAATATGACAAATTATTTGAAAATAGCTTACTTACTTGCATATAATGTTACTAATGAATTTCAAAAATATTTATTTATGTGTATGAGTGTTTTGCTTGCATGCATGTAGATGCACAACATGTGGGCAGGGCCTGTAGAGGCCAGAAGAAGGGGTGAGATCCCCTGGAACTGGAGTTATGGGTGGTTGCTAACAATAGTGTGGACACTGGGAACCAAACCCAGGTCCCCTAGAAGAAAAACTAGTGAGCTTAACCACTGAGATACCTCTCTAGCAGCACTGATGAATTTTTTAGGAGCTAACTTTTTATTTAAGTAAAATGTAAGAGAATATATGCCAAACAACGGTGAAGAAAATCAGATTGGGGAGGCAATTTTAATCTTAGATGAAGTAGATTTTAAAGTAGAACACACACGGTATATTAGAAAACTGTAATTCAAGAAGACAAAAATCTTGGGTTAGTAAGATGACTCAGCATTTAAGGAAACTTACTGCCAAGATTGATGATCTGAATTAAATTTCCAGAAACCACATGGTAGAAAGAGAGAACCGACTCCCACAAGTTGTCTTCTGACCTCCACAGGTGTGCATGGCATGCATGTGCCCACACATATATACACAATATATATTACAAAAATAAAAAAGAATATATATCAGTCTTGAACAGCATTAAGAATGTCTTCAAAGTGTATCTATGCTGAATAGAATTATTTTCAAAAGTAATTTTGACTTTTGTCAATTTTCAGGTACTTTCAAGTATGGTACATTTAAAATCTCAGAAAACTTACAAACCAAAGCCCTGAATAGAAGAGATATCTACTGAGTGTTTTCAGAGTTTACTAAGTTCTCAAAAATAGTCCATTAAGAATGATTTTTTGCATTCAATGTTTCTGGTATATGTGTATGTTTGATGTACACTGAGCAAAAATTCCTTACTCCCGTCAGAGCAAGCAGTGCACAGTAACAGTGGCTATAAATCATCTCCCTGAGCAGAACATTGTCTCACCAGTGCTTCCAATAGCCAGTAATATTTAACTTGTATGTTTCATGTAGCAATAAAACAAATAAATGGCCCTCTCAAAAGTTACATCCTGCGTAATATAAATATTCCACTTCAACACAGTTTATCCTGCCCAGCCACAAACCATCTCAGTCGTCTGGCCACAATGCACTCTCCCTACTGAGGCCTAGACAGTTTCATTGATGTTCCTCACATCACAGTGAGTCTGTGATGATTCTTGAAGTCACAATATTTAATTAAGATCTCCAAAGCATTTTATTACCTATTAGTATCTAACATAGCCAGCAACAACAAACATAGTGGCTCTTCCCTTCTGTTATTTTGTTCTTCAAAAGTTATATGGACATGGACTGGTGATCCAAGAGTCCGTGTAGATCTGCATTCGCCTAGGGCATACCAAAAGCTCCCGTGAGTTTACAGAAGTATTTTGAGATACGCTTGGTGTCTGCTTGTAAGGGACAGGTTGGGCTCTACCTCCTGTGCTTGTACTGTAGTATAAGATCAAGTCCAAGCCCATTCCATTCTAATTACTCTATGGACTGCTTTTCTTTCTGAGGGGAAGTTGATGAGAGTCAAAGGGTTCAGGAAATTTTCCAGGAGGGTTATGGAATAACATGATATAATCTGATTACACAAAGAGAAATAGAAATAAGGTGTTTGTTAGCATAATGGTATCATTCTAAAGTATTGAGAACACATGTAATGTTATTCACTTTTACTAAGAGCAAGTGGTGATATTTTTGAGAAACCACTGAAGACCGTCAAGTTCTTCTGGGGATGATTGCTGGCAAGTTTTGCTGTACCTTCTTTATGAAAGTTTCATATTCTGAAACTAGATTCTTCTGCTGGACTTTGGTCCCCTCCCTCTGCAACATCTTCCTAGGCTGTTTTGTATCATTGCATGGGACTTGGCAGGACAGGCAAGATAAAGGCAAGCATGATGCTTGCAGGGCTGTTGTGCTCTGTGCAGTCCCCTCTTGCCCGGGGAGCTCTTGCTGACCTGTTAGTATGCAGAAAGGGTGACACATCATCTGTTCCATGACAATATGTGTGTACTATTTATGATTCTTGGTTCTAACTTGAATTTTTATGAACTACTAATTCTAATCTCATCAGAAAATTGCTTTCACTATACTCAACATAATGGTGTGAGGCCATTCTATTACCTCGTCCCTCTGTCTTTCCCTCCCTTCAAAATTTCTCCCTTGATAAGTTTGAGCAAGCATTCAGAATACTAGAAGATGCAAAGAGCTCCGCCATGCTCCTCTGCCTGAGTCTGTATTTGGCGATGCTGCTCAGGTAGCCCACAAGACAGGGTAAAATGTGAGGTAATTTGCCATCTAAATTTGTTTGAGATTTTAATCCGAGGTAGATATTTTAATTGCAGCATGTAATCATCAGGTCAATAAATAAGAGACATTGCAAAGAAAAAAGGGAGAATGACTAAATCCCAAATCTTATAAAATCTCAAAGGCCAGTTATATCACAGAGGATTGAGGCTAGCTCTTGAAAAAAACGAGAATAGATGTAAGGAATATTGTATGTGCTAAACAATATTTTTAAATTTTATGTCAAGACATATTTTGGCTTTGCTTTGCTATCTTGCAACTTTTCTGTAGCCAAACCATTTTTGAAAGTTTTCTGGAGAAATTATTTGAGGAGGAGACTTGGTTGAAATTTGTATTTGAGGGCAATGTAAGTGCTAAAAATCCTTTCTCTTCTAATCTTTATTTTTCCTTCCTTCCTTCAGTATCCATTTCTTTTTTATTTTCTTCTCTTATTCAATGTCATATATTTTTAAACTTTCTCTGGGTATATCTTCTCAAATAGTCTCATTTTTTAACTGGAAAATTTGAGCCTGCTTTCCTGGAAAACTGTAGCTTCTTCTTATCTCATTACTTTTCATTGCCTGCTGCACCATTTTCCAGAGACAATTACGTGATACAGAAAGCAGGGACCATTTTTTTAAACCTCTTGTGACTACAAGTATATAATAGAGAGTTAGAGAGAGCTTTGGGGTTATGAATGGAATTAGTTTTGCTTGCGAAGGTGGGAATTGTCAGAGAGTAAATGTATTTGCCCAGGAAAGAGAGGCCTAGCTTCAGTTTATAAAAAAGGTGGAAACTTAAAATCTGAAGAATGTCCATGTGTTGAAAATAGAGGGGTGACAGGAAAGCAGAAAATGTTATTTGGGAATTTGTACTATCTAAGGCATACATTTAAAATTCTGCACAGGAGTCCTACAAACTGGATTCAATCTGGGTCACTTTATTGCAATACCTACTATGGAATATTAGGACATGTGAACCAGCATCTTTCTGTTGTTGCTTGTTAATTCTTTTGGCTGTATTAATTTTTGGCAAAATAATATTTAACCACATTTTTCACTTACCTTTCTAGTTCTCCCTAGTGGAATCACTAGAAGCCTTTTATACTTTACTTTCTGTCTGCTTTTAGGAAGTTCCCTGACTTAGAGACCCTTTTGCCATCCCTTGAGCATGGTGTAGGGGGGAAGCAGGGGTAGAAGCCCATGCGTTGGGTATTATATTATTGGTACATTTGACCTCTCTGGCCTCAGATGAAAAACATTGATTATGTATTCATGATCATGGGAGATCTCTCTGTTTTCTAGTATATTCTTCAATTTATTTCCTCAGTGCTTTAAAATTTTTATTGTAGAGGTCTTTACCTCCTTGGTCAGGTTCATTCTTGTTACTTCTTCTTTTTTTCCTCAAGATATTGTGAATGGAACCGTTTTTCTGTATCTTTCTTATTCTTCTTCTTACCTTACTGTTCTGTTTGAGACTTCAAGAACTACACTGAAGAGTGAGGAACATGAACGCTTTTGTCTCATTCCTAATTTTAAAGGAACCGTTTGTGGTTTCCCCATTTATTATAATCTCCATGCTAGGTGAAGTTGCTCACTCACTTATTATTGAGTTTATAATTAATTTTTAATATTTTGGAAAACAGTAATCAGATGTTGTTTTAAAAAATTAAAAATATTTCTTTTTAATTACAAGCATATACGTGTGTTTGTGTGTGGGTATGTACATGTGAGTGTAGGTAACTGTGGGGAGCCAGAATCATCAGATACCCCAGGAGCTGGAGTAACAACCTGTTAGGAGCTGCCTGACATGGTTGCTGGGAATTGAGCTCAGATGCTCTGGAAGAGCAGTATATGCTCTTGACTACTGAGCCACCTCTCTAGCTCTAGATAAGTCTTTTGACAATATTTACTTCCATCTGTGGCTTATGTATGAATCATGCCATTGGTATTTGATATCTAAACACTATTGTAATACCTAAGATCACTTGAGTTATTGCCTAAGCTAAATTTTAATATTTTTCTGAGTTTGTGTATTATAATACATTTATGGCTCTGATCTATTTTGAGTTATTTATTATTTATTTTTGTTTATGTGTATGAATATTTTGCCTGCATGTATGTAAGTGCACCACATGTGTGCATTGCTCATGGAGATCAGAAGAGTGCATCAGATTCCCTAG
This sequence comes from Nannospalax galili, assembly GCF_000622305.1. NCBI lineage: Eukaryota > Metazoa > Chordata > Mammalia > Rodentia > Spalacidae > Nannospalax > Nannospalax galili. The sequence goes on along the minus strand of NW_008360331.1, from coordinate 2,610,953 downwards.
AAGTGGAGTTATGAACAGTTGTTATCTGCCGTGTGGCCACTGGGAACTGAATCTGGGT
>NW_008360331.1:2585199-2610338 GCF_000622305.1 Nannospalax galili | reverse complement strand
ACTGACTGTGATAGCACTTTGGGAGCAAATTTCTCACCTGGCATGGTTGGCCTGGACTCCACACTGCCTTGGGAAGGAGATACCAGTCATTAGAAAACAGTGTACTTGTTCTCTTTATATAACTCCAGTTCCAGGGGATCTGATGTCCTCTGGTTTCCATGACATTGCACTATACAGTGCACTTACATTTGATCCCCTGGAACTGGAAGTTAGGGATGGCTGTTGGCTGCTATATGGGTACTGGGAACTGAATCTGGGTCCTCTGCAAGAGCAGCCAGTACTCTTAACCACTGAGCCATCTCTCCAGTTCACAATTGTGGGTTAACTCTTGAAAAGGTATAGTCTGTGCTTAGATTAATTTCATTGCATTTACATATTCAGTTGTTTGTGCACCTTTAATTGAAGAAACTGTTTTTGATTATTGAAATACCTTTTGCCCTTTTGTCAAATGATGTGACTATACTTATGTGAAACTTTCCTGGATTCTCTTTTCGGTTGTACTGATTTTTCTATTCTTTTACTTGTCTTGATTTCTGTAGTTACACACAGTAAGCCCCAGGAGTGGATAATGCCAGCCTATCATTTTTTATTTTTCAATACTGAGTTGATTATTCTGGGTTTTTGCTACTCCCTATAAATTTTTTGAATCAGTTGATCAATATTCACAAAATAACTTGCTCAAAGAATTTATTTATGTTGCATTGAAGCTATCGACCAATTGTACTTGGACAATATTGAGTCTTCTTGACTATGAGCATGGAATACTTCTCCATTGATTTAGTTCTTATTGGGCAATGTTATCAGGGTTCTATGGTTCTTATATATACACAGTAGTTTGCTCTGTTCACACCTAAATATTTCACTTGGGGGGCACTAATAAAAGCTACTTTTAAGTTTTATTTGCTTATTCATGTTTTGTGGGGAAGCAGATGATTTCTATACATTAATCTTTTTATTTTGCATTTAAAAATATTTGTATTTTAGTTTCAGAAAGTTTAAAAAGTCCATTCTTTTATTTTTACATTTAAAAATCTTCATTCTTTATTTTTGAGAAATTCATATATGAGTATTGTCTGCATTATTTCTATCCCTCCAAGCTCCCCTCAACTCCTCCCATGTTTCCCCCACTGCCTCTCAATTTTTGTACTCATCTTTGCTTATTATTGGTACATATACTTACATACATTTTTCTCTCTCTCTCTCTCTCTCTCTCTCTCTCTCTCTCTCTCTCTCTCTCTCTCTCACTCTCACTGAGTCCACCATGTGTTGGGGCTCATGTATACCTGTGTTTAGGAATGACCAGTTGGAATTAGATAACCTTTCAGGTCCCAGAGAAAACCTATTCTCCCTCCAGAATCTGTTGGTTTTTCTGTAGCTCTTAATCTTGAGGTGGGACCCTGCCCACAGTGGCATGTTCATGTTATCTTTGGGCATCAACAGATTATTTCCTTTTTCTCAATCTGTGCATTTTTAGGTTTTGTCATTCGCTTCACTAGTTAAGACTTTTAGTATACTGTTGAAACTGTTGAATGGTGGAAGGGAGTATCCTTGTATTGCTCTTGAATTTAGTGGAAAGGTTTTGTTTCTCACTGTTTACTATGGTGATAATTATAGTGGTTTTTTTAAAGATTGATTGCTTTAAAAGATAAGGCTAAAGCAGCAGCTCAGTAAGTAGAGCACTTGCCTAGCATGCATAAAACCCTGGCTCATATACTCAACATCACATAAAACTAGATGATCAGAAGTTCAAGGTCATCATCCGCATTTATCTAATTCAAAGTCAACCTGGGCTAAGTGATGCCCTGTTTCAAAAAATGAATAAAAAACCCAAAAGATATTCTCAATAAAGATGAAAAAGTTGCCCTATGTCCCGGCTTTGTTGAATTCATTCACTAATGTGTGCCAGATTTTTCAATTACTTCTATGCATCTATTGATATGATCGTCTGATTTTTTCTTTGAATTTGTTAATGATCATATCACACTGATTTTTGAGTATTGAATTAATTTTACATACCTAGGATTGATTTTATTTGGTCATGATGTAAAATTATATTTACATAATTGCTAGATTTCATTTGTTGATGTTTTGTGAACATTTTTGCATTTATGTTAATGAGATGGTCATCTGTATTTTATTTCTATGTGATGTCTTTGCCTGCTTTTGGTATTACAGTAATGCTGGGTAAAAACAAGTAGGAAGTATTCCCATTGCTCCTATTTTCTGGAATAAACTGTAGAGAATTGATTGTGTTCTTCCTTAAATATTTGGTAGAATTCACTAGTGAATATATCTTTGCTTTTTGTTTTTAATTTTGGAAAGTTATTAATTTTAATTCAATTACTTTGATAAATATACATCTGTACAGATTGTGTATTTCTTCTTGTGTGAACTTTATTTAACAGGTAGAGGTTTTCTGATTTCTTTTAAGTTATTCTTTGAGAATTTCATTATTGTATATAATGTGTTTTGATCAAATCCAGACCTCATTCCCTCCATTCCAGCTCCTCCCATCCCCTTCATAACTAGTTTTCCCTCCCAATTTTATGGACTCTATTTTAAGCTCCATTTAGTAATACCCATATGGCCTTGGGTGTGGGGTCATCCATTGGAACCTGGGCAGCCTATCAGGGGCCCCATCCCCAGCAGTCATCAGTTACTGATAACTCCTCAGGCAGGACTGGAGCTTCATGAGCCCCTCCCCCCATCCATGTTGAACTTTGGGTTGGCTTAATCTTGTTCAGTCTCGTGGCTACAGCTGCTGTGAGTTCCTGTGTGCAGCAGCTTGCCGTGCCCAGAAAACACTTGTACAGTAGTCCTTCACTACCTCTTGGTCTGACAATTTTTCCACTCCTTATTCCCCTTGATTCCTGAGCTTTGGGGAGAGGGGATAGAATATAGGTACCCTGTAAGGCATGGGCACTTCGCAGTCTCTTAGTCTCTGTACTTCAGCCAGTTGTGAGTCTCTGTATCAATCATTACTGACTGCAAAAAGTAACAGGTGTATCTTCCAAGCAAATTCATCTAGGTCATCAAACATATTTGCACAGAACTGTTCATTTGCATGCCTTTGTTTTCATCATAATTTTCCTCATATCTACGGCAACGTCTACTTTTATTTCTGATATTTGTCATTTGTATATTCTTTTGTTTTTTCCTTAGTCAGCCTGCTATGTTTGTCACCTTCTCATCGATGGGACAAGATACCTGACAGAAGCCTTCTAAGAGAGCAGACGTTGCTTTGGTTCAGTTTCAGAGTTTGTGGTGCTCAGTTTTTGGCTATCTTGACTCTGGGCTCATGGTAAGTGTAATCTCATGGTCAGGAGAGCAGGTGGAAGAGGTTCTTTACATCATGGTAGCCAGGAAGCAGAGAGACAGGCAGGGGCCCTGTGAACTTGAGGAAATGTGTATTTGACATGACATGTAAGTCTATGGATATCAGTTTCTCAGTTGATTAGTGGTTGTGTTAAGTTTAGCTATGTTCTTATTTTCCTGCCTGCTAGATTTTTCCATTTCTGTTGGTATGATGGTAAATGTATGTGTCAACTAGATTGGGATAAAGGATTCTTAGGTGGCTAGTAAAATATTTTTCTGGATGTGTCTGTGAAGAGTCTTCTGGATAGATTAGGATCTGAATTGGTAGAATGAGTGTGAGTGGAATATTGGAAGTGTGGGTGGAATCACCCATTCTGGGGAGTGTCTATATAGAAAAAAAAAAGGCAAAGGAAGGCTGCATTCGCTCTTCTGCTTGTGCTGGACAGCCAACTTCTCCCCTTGCATTTGTGTTCCTGGTACTCCTCCTTTTAGGCTCAGATCCAGAGTCACAGTGTAAGCCTTTGATTCTTAGGCTGTGCACTTGTCTGATGATACCAACTTGCTTCTAGCTCCTCGGATTCAGGCAGCAGATCATAGGACCCTTAGCCTCTGTGACCACACACACACATCCTCATAGCTACATCTACACCTACATCTGCCTGTCCCTGCATCTATCATCAGTGTCAATACCTGTATTGCTGTACCTATCTGTCTCTCTTTCAATTCTACTGCTTCTCTTTCTCTAGAAAATCCTTATGGGTACAGTGCTGCTGAAATCTCCAGCTATAATAATGGATTCAGCTTGTACCTTGATAAAGTTTTACCTTATGCATCCCAATGCTTTCTTATTAGATATATACACATTTAGAATTTCTCTGTCATCTTGGAGAATTGACCCACCATCTTACATAGTGCTCTTTTTATTGTAGATAATTTCCTTTGCTCCAAAGCCAATGTTGTCTTGATATAGCTGCTCTCGTCTTTTTTAAAATTTATGCTTATATATCTTCCTCCATTTACTGTGACTCTACATGTGTCTTTAAAATTGTTTCTTACAGACATTTAATTCAGTCTTGGTCTTTTTTTTCCACTCTGACAATCTTGGGGGGGGGACATTTTTAAATTGAATTTTTATGTATTTCATATAGAACATCATAATCAAACTTAGTCATCTTTGTATCCCCTTCTCCATTGGTACCCTCCCATATCCCCCAACTCCACTAGAATTCACATATTCTGTCATTGTGTTAAGGCCTATTGTGTCAAGTTAGTGTCCCCAAACATCCCTCATACAACTTCATCCACTGGGGTCTAGGCAGCCTATCTAGAGTCCCTCCCTTTAAGAAGATCTGTTCTTCCTCACCCAGCAGTAACCAGCTGCCAATAATTCTTTGACTAAGATTGGGGGTTGTTGCCCATTTCTACAGTTCTGTGCTGGAGTTTTGTCTGCTTGAGTTTGCATGGGTCTTATGCGTGCTGACACCATTGCTGTGGTTTATATTAACAAGGTCCCAGGAGCTTGTAGAACTATTTCCATATGGTCATACACCTCCTCCCTGGCTCTTACAATCTTTCTAACCCTCTTCTAAAATTGTCTCTGAGCCCTGGGTGGATGGAGCTTAATATAAGGGTCTATAGACTCTTATTCTCCACACTTCGGTAATTTGTAACATTTTGTGTTATTGGTCCCCTGTTACATGAAGGAATTTCATTAATGAGATCTGAGAGATGCATTAGTATCCTCTTTATTCCTTGTTCTATGTTCCATGAGTGTTAGGTGTAGAGGTTGCACTGTAGATGTGCCACTTAGACTTGGGCAATTCACAGACAATGTCAGTGTGTGACCAGTTGTGGAACTCTGTAATAGTCTCCATCTGTTGCAAAAGAAACTTCTTTGATGAGTGGTGACTTGGATACTGATCTGTAAATATAAGGATATACATTTTGCACATAGTAAAAAATTATATTTGTCTAAGGATGTGAAAGCCTTGGGGTTTTCTCTAAGGTCTATGATCTCTCCAGTCATGTGTATTTGGCTCTGTTTACAGCACCACACATGAGTTTCCTCCCATGGAGTAGGCTTTAAGTTCAATTAGGTAGCTGTTGATTATCCCCAAGATAAAAGTGTTATTACTGCACCAATGTCATTTGCTGTGCCAGTTATTGATGTGCTTATTGGGCCTTGAAGCTGGGGTTGGACCATCAATTGATGTTCTCCCTTAGCAGCTTGCGTAGTGCTATCTAAAGCACTGAGAGCTAGTCTTCAGGGGAGGGGGCTTCTAGGTCCATCTTCATTGCTCCCAATCTTATGTCCGAAATATATCTTCAAGTTCTGGGAGGTAATCAAGGGCTATGGAAACAGCCTGTGTAATTTTGGGACTCTCTTGGCCTGCTCTGTCTGAAAACTCAAAGGAAGATTTCTGCTGCCTGGTACTATTTCTTGTATATTGCCTTCAGCTATATGTACATGGACTCATGCAGGGTTATTGAATTTGTAGTTTGTCAGTAGGTTTTTGGGCTAATATGATTTCCTCTCATTTCTAACACTAGCGAGGCATTATTTATCTCTCCTCTCTCTTTCTCCATGTCTAACCCTCCCTCCACATCCTCCACATTTAGTGTCCCCATTTTCCCCATTTCTCCCTCGATAATACTTGTCTCCTATGGTTCCAACCTCTCTTGAGCTTCCACTTTATCCCCATAGTTCCTTTTGTCACCCTCACTCTGCCTCCCATTTAAATGCCCCCATTTTCCCCTTAGTAACACCTTTCTCCTACTGTTCTCTCTCAGGTTCCTTCTTTCCCTTTATCTTCATAGTTCTTTTCCATTTTCCTGGTTCCTGCACTTGCATCAGGATACATACCTACATATAAGGATTTGGTGTTAGGATCCACAAATGAGGGAGAACAAACTTCATTTATTTTTCTAAGCCTGTGTTGTTTCACTTAGTATAACAATTTTTAGTTCCATCCATTTACCTGCAGATTTCATGATTTTGTCTTTCTTTACCACTGAGTAGAACTCCATCGTATAAATGAACTACATTTTCATTATCCACTTGTCAATTGAGGGACACTTAGGTTGCTTCCATCTCTTAGCTATTGTGAAAAGAGCAGCAACAAACACAGATGTACAAGTGTCTCTGCAATAGGATGAGTTCTTTGCATATATGCCAAGGAGTGGTATAACTGGGTCAAATGGTAGGTTCATTTGTAGTTTTTTAAGAGTTCTCCACACTGCTTTCTATAGGGGTTGAACCAGTTTGCAGCCCCACCAGCAGTGGATGGGTGTTCCCCTTTCCCCATATCCTTTTCAGCATTTGGTATCATTTATTCTCTTGATCTTAGCCAGTCTGATTGGGGTAAAATGAAATTTTTTCATTTCCATAATTATTAACAATGTTTAACACTTTTTAAGATATTTCTTGGCCATCTTTGTTTCTTCTTTTGAGAACTCTCTCTTCAGATCCTTAGCCTATCAATTGGGTTACTTGCTTTCTTGATTCTTTTTTTCTTTTTAGTCTTTTTAAGGTCTCCCTGTAGCTCCAGCTGACCTGAAACTCCCTATGTAGACCAAGCTGGTCTTGATCTCACAGAGATCTGCTTGCCTCTGCCTCCCGAGTACTGGGATTCAAGGCATGCGCTACCACACCCGGCTGGTTTTGAGTTCTTTATATATACTGGATGTTAAACCTCTGTCAGATGTGTCACTGGTGAAGATTTTTTCCCCACTCTGTGGGTTTTCTTTTCACTTCCTTGGCTGTTTCTTTTTCTGTACAGAAACTTTTTAGTTTAATGAGGTCCCACTTGTTGATTGTTGACCTCAATTTCTGAACAACTGATGTCCAATTTAGAAAGCCCTTTCCTACATTTTTATCTTATGTGTTATTACCAGTCTTTTCTTCTAACAGTTTCAGAGTTTCAGGTTTCACATTGAGGTTTTTGATCCATTTGGAGTTGACTTTTGTGCAAGGTGAAAGATAAGGGTCTAGTTTCATTCTTTTACAGGTGGAGATCCAGTTTTCCCAGCACCATTTGCTGAACATGCTGTCTTTCCTCCAGTAAATGTTCTTGGCATCTTTGTCAAATATCAGGTGGTTGAAATTGCATGGACTCATGTTTGGGTCTTCAGTTATGTTCCATTGATCTATATGTCTATTTTTGTGCCAATACCATGCTGTTTTTAGGGATATAACTCTGTAAATAGTTTGAGATCTGGTATAGTAATCCCCCCACATTGCTTTTTGTGCTCAGGGTTGCTTTGGATGTCTGGATCTTTTGTACTTCCATATGAATTTTAGGATTTTTTTTCTAATTCTGTGAATTATGTCATGGGGATTTTGATTGGAATTGGATTGAATTTATATATTCCTTTTGGTAGGATGGCCATTTTCACAATATTAATTCTTGTAATCCATGAGCATGGGAGGTCCTTCTGTCTTCTGGTGTTTTCCTCAATCTCTTTCTTTAGAGATTTAAAGTTTTCACTGTAGAGATCTTTTATGTCTTTGGTCAGGTTCATATATATGGGCTACTATGAATTGGGAGGTTTCCCTGTACTCTTTCTCTAATTATTTGTTTTTGGTATATAGAAAGGCTACTGATTTTTGTAGAATCTTGTAACTTTACATTTTACTAAGGTATTAATCCTTTTAGTTTTCTGGTGGAATTTTTGGTATCTCTTAAATATAATCTCATATTGTCTGCAAAAAGGAATACTTTGACCTCTTCCAATTAATAGCCCTTTAATCTCTTTCTCTTTTATTGCTGTAGCAGGAGTTTGAAGCACTGTATTGAAAAGGAGTGGAGAAAGTGGACAACAGCTTTCAGTGTTCTCTCTTTGTTCTGTAATTTAGTGTTTTTACTTTGATATGCTGTTGGGAGTTTCTTTTCTGATTCTGTCTACGTGCTTCTTGTATTTGTATGGGCATGTCTTTCCTTAATTTTGGGAAATTTTTTTCTACAATCCTGTTGAAGATCTAGTCAGTACCATTAAAACCTTTGATTCTTCTCCTTCCTCTCTATGATGCATAAATTTTGTCTTTTCATGGTGTCCCACATTTCCTGCACATTCCATCCCTGTGTTTTAAAAAAAATTTCATAATCTTTGCTTGAGTGGTCCAATTCTTCAACTTTATCGCCCAGTCTTAATATTCTGTTTTCCATTTCATTCATTCAATTGATAAGTCTTTCTCCTGTCATTTCAAATGGAATTACTGAGTTTTTCACTTCCTTCTTCATTTCAGTCTGAGTTTTCTTTAATATTTCTATCTCTTTTGTGAATTCCTTCAGAAGTTTATCCCTATCTTCTTTTAGTTCTTTGATTTGTTTTTGTGTTCTTTAAATTAAGGGATTCTTTGATCATGTTTTTTATTGTTCTTTTAAATTCTGTGTCCTGGATTATCTCTAGGTGGTTCTCATTGTAGAACTCTTCTATAGGACTGATGGTGTTTGGTGAGGACATATTATTTGGGTTTTTCATATTATTGCTTTTCCATTGTGATTTTGGCATGTGGGTTTCTTTTCTTGTTTGTGAAATTCAAAGCCTTCCTTAGTTGAGTTGAAGTCTAATTCTATTTGTATTACTGATGTTCCAATTTTTTTTTTTTTTGTTTTTTTGAGACAGGGTCTCTCTGTAGCCCCAGCTGTCCATTTGTCCTGGAATTCACTATGTAGACTAGGTTGGCCTCAAACTCACAGAGATCCACCTGCCTCTGTGTCCTGAGTGCTGGGATTAAAGGCTTGAGCCACTACACCTCACAGATTGTTTTCTTATTGCATATGAAAAGCTGGGTGGTCTAGGCTTCAGGTTCTCTCTTTTGATTTTATATTGGAGGAACCAGATGGCTCTAGTTCAGCTCCCACAGGAGCTCCCGCAGACACCCAAGTCGGACACCAAGCAGATACTTTCAGGCTTCCTCTTAAGGTCTGGATCCCTACTACCCAGCAGGCATGGCACAATTGGGAAGTTTGCTAGGTAGAGGGTGGGTTCAGGTGCTTTCAGGCAGTCTGAAGAGGTCTGGGCCTTTACTAAAGGGCAGAAAAGCCTACCCCTGAAGCAGTAGGAGATGCTACAGCTGGAAGGGGGATGGGCATGGTGCAATTAGGGAAGCTTATCACCATTTGAAGGCTGGATTCAGGCACTCTCAGGCAGCCAGCAGAGGTTGGACCCCTGCTAAAGTCATCTTTGTCCTCTTTTAATTGGTACATTTAGATCATTGGTATCTAAAGAGATTATTGATACAGCTGAAATATTTAAGCAACTAAGGTTTAAAAAGATTATTGTAGTTGAATTTATGCCTCCTCTTCTTGTTACTGTTTTCTATTTGTTGCCTTTGGTACTTTTCATAATATTTCTTCTACAAGTTTTGTGGCATTCATGGCTACAAATAAGAATTTTATAAAATGTTTCAATCTCTTTTTCAACAGGACAATCATACTTTTCAAAGCTTTTCTCTTGGTTGCAATAGATTTAAAATACATTTACAGCTACATCCAGACACTTCCGTACTTGTTCATGAATGCCATCAGGGCCTTATGATGACAGAGTGCTCTTGCTGCTTCCTTCCTGCCCAGCATTTGCTACCATGTTTCATTTCTTTTATGCTTTCAAACATGTTTTTGTGTAATTAATACATCCTTATTATTTTGAGCTGAATGTTTTAAAATTCTTGTTTTATCTTCATGTATTCCTTCTTTATTGTTTTTTATTATTTTACTTGTACATGTATATCTGTGTTTCTACATTATAGACATAATATAGATTTTATTATATATGCATATATAGGCTATTATCTTCTTTTGGAACAATTTATTTGGGGGCCAGTTTCTTTGTTTTTTTGAGACAAAATCCCCTGTGGCCCCAACTGACCTGTATAGATCAGGCTAGCCTTGATCTCCCAGAGATCTGCCCACCTCTGCTTCTAGAATGCTGGAATTAAGAGGCATGCACCACCACACCTAGCAAAATAATATATTTGTTTGTGTGTGTACATGTTTATGTATGTGAGCCTGAGAGTGTGTGTTAAGGTATGTGTGTGTGGAGGTGTTGCACTAAATGTTTTTTTCCCCCTTTCCCTTCTTGGGAGGCTCACGTGTGCCTTTTGAGGCCCCAGAGCTCACAGACTAACATAAGACATTTTTAGTTTGGGTTTTTCATGGTTTATATTATAGGGAGGGAGCAACTTAAAAGAGACTGTGTCATTCAAGCCCTGCCTGCAGTATCTATTAGCATTCACTCCCTGTGCCCACTGTCTTAAGTATCCCATCAGGTGTCCACACCCCTGGAGACACTGCCCCAGTGGCCCGACCCATTCCCTGTTCCAATCTCGCTGTCACTAACTGTCCATCTGGCCACCATCAGGGCTTGGCTGGCTCCACCCCTCTTTCCAGGGTGTTCACACTGCTCACACTGGCCCAATCTTGCCCACACTTTTCAGAGGAATGAGTAATTTCTGGGCTACAGGAGGTCACAGGACAACTTTCAATAGTTGTTTTTCTCCTCCCACCTGTGGGCTCTTGGGATTGAACTCAGGTGGTGAAGCCTATACGCACATGCTCTACTCACCGAGTCCAATTTCCTTCATTTCCTTTTCCCTTTTGAATGATAATTTCGCAGGGTAAAGAATTCTAGATTGGTTGAATATTTTTCTTCTTAAAAATTTAAATATTTCATTCTCTTCTTACTTGCCTGGTATACTAGACTACTGTTGCTATAACAAAATATCCATGACTGGGTATATTGTGAAGAAAGGAGGCCTATTTAGCTCACAGCTCTGGAAATTCAAGAGCATGACACCAGCCATCTTGTTTGCACTACAACATGACATGGTAGGAGCACTTACAAGATGATGAGAGCTGTCACATGCCAAGATAGGCCTCATTTATTTCCTTGATATGGGGACTTAATATGCTGAGCATAATGAACTATGACAAATATTATTTTAGCAATGCAAGGTGTGTGAGAGTGTGCGTGCATCCTGTGATTACAGTTCAGTCTCTTGGGAAACCTGCACCTTCAGACTATGAGCTTGAGTGTTTCTTATTTTTTTCAACCTTTCCTCATTATGGCAGGAGAGGTCTAGAACTCATTAGCTCAACTCTTTTGGATGGTAGGCAAGAGATAAGCTGCAATTGTCTATTTTTCTTCATCTGTGGATTTGGGTCTGACAAAATCCCAGCAGACTAGGCTTTGGTAGTAGTTTCTCAGGGTAAAACTAGGTAAGAAGACTATGCTAACTTGGCATGTCTAAGAATTGCTTATTTCCTCTCCTGCTGCTGGAAACAGGAACGGCTCGATTGCTCATAGACACTGTCGATACCTGATAGATTAGTGTTTGGTGGTAACTTAAAATAGTGTGGGTTTCCCCTGCCTGCATCACCTGTTCCCTCTGGGAGTTTTAACTTTAGGAGGAGTTTCATGAAGAGCCTCTGGATATTTGTTAATTGAGGTGTAGGTTTTCCTACCCTGGCATTCATTCCTGGGGAAACATCTGTTATGAGTTTCTGCTTTGACATGGCATTGTTGTGGTATTTTGTCTTTGCTTGCCTGGCTTTCATTTCTGTGGAGAGCAGTTTTGGCATGCCTTGTCTATCTTAGAATAGTTGGAGCTATGGTTTGGATCTCTCCTCCCCTACTTCATGTGTTAGAAATTTGATGCAGTTCTGTGGAGTGGTGGAGCACTTAGCAAGTAATTGGGTCTTAATATTTCTCATAAATAGATTAATCCACTCATGGATTAATAAACTAATGGTTATTTGGGGAGTGACTTCTTTTTTTCTAAAATAAAATGGGTTCTTTTTGGCTGTCTCACTTGCTGTCTCACTTGTGATGCCCCCTATCATATTGTGATGCATCAAGGAGACCCATAGCACATGCTGCACAGCTTTCAGTACCATAGACTTACACTTCTGCCCTCCAGAGCTGTGACCACATAAACCTGTGGTCTTCACAAGTTTTCTGGTCTCAGGTATTTAATAATGGAAATAGAAATGAACTAAAGCAATTGGAGTGAAGACTTCTAAGCTCTTTTTGACCCAGAAACTGATGGTTTTAGCACATTTTATTGCCTGCCTTAAAATTTTAACCATCCCTTTAGGTGAGGCTATTGTAGTTTTGATTTGCATTTTCTTAGTGGTTAATGATGTTGCTCTTGTACATATGATATTAAGCCCCAATTCCATGCTATTTTATTGAGTTGATTTCAGTGTTCTGGACTAACAGAATGTAGGTTTTCAATGATAGGATTATCCCATGCTAACTTGTAAACTGGTTTTCTTTTAGACAATCTTTTTTGTTTGTTTTCTTACTGCATTAGGAACTGAACCCAGATCTTGTGCACACTAGGCAAATGTGCTGTCTCTGAGTTATATCCCTATACTTCCAGTGACTAATTTGCGATTCTCCTCACTGATTCTGATTAGGTTTCCAAAATAAACTTGTTTTTAGGAATAATGTAACAAAGAATAGACAACGGTTGGCTGAGCTTGTCTTTTACCATCGCTTATGCTAGTTTTGGACAGGCTCATGTTGATGTCACACTACCAGGAAACCTTGGATCTAATAGAGAAGTCCAAAGTCAGTATTGTGTGGTCACAATATTAATCAAATGTTGTTCAGGTCCAACCCAGCTTCTCTTCCTTGTAGAAGCCACCCCTCCACAAGTATGCGTAGTTTTTAATGAGGTTTCTAACCACAGTTTTCATGAGCTTCCTAATACTAAGTCACCTGTGGCTTTCCTGCCCTAAGCCACAGGGGTGTGTGCAAACATATCACCCTGACTTGGCCAATTGTAGTATGTATCTTTTATCACATTTTTCTTATACTTCCTCTTCTCTACTTCAGTGTACAGCTTTTTTTCTATCTCATTCAAGATATTTCATTAAAATGTTTTGTTATTATAGAAAGCAATAAAAGAAATTTGGCTTGATATTTTTCCTATATCAGAAACACTTCACATGGAGCATGCACGCGCGTGCACGCACACACACACACACACACACACACACACACCCTCATGAAGTCATGACTTCATTTCTCTTCAAGTGAATTGTGACCATTCCTACAGCTGTTAGAAGATGGCTTTTTCATGTGAAACGTGTCATATATTGATGGAGTGATGCTCCCAAGTGTTACCCCAGCAGGGCCTTTTATTTTCACTAGTCAGCTTGCCACATGGACAACCCGGATTCCAATATTTGCCATGCGTATTATGTGATGGTTAATACTTATTGCCACTTTTACAGGATATAGAGTCATATAAGAGATGACCCTCTAGGCATGTCTGTGAAGGAGTGTCTAGATAAGCTTAATTGAGTGGGATGACCCACCCTAAATATGGGCAGCACCATTCTATGAACTGGGGTTCTAGACTGAGTAAAAGGAAAGCAATAGGAACACTAGTGCTGCGCCGCGCCACTCTGCTTCATGACTGTAGACACACCAGCTCCCTCACCTCCTGTCTCCATGGCTTCCCCGAATGCTAGACTGTACTCTTGAACTGTGAGTCAAAATTAACTCTTCTTTCCTTAAGTTGTTCTTGTCAGGGATTTTATTGTTTGAACTGCCGAACAAACAATATCCAGTCAAATACTGTAAGAAAATTGGTGATTAAAAAATATCTGGAGCTATTAAATTACATGAATTCTACAAGAAAGTAAGTTGATGGATAAAGGTCTCAGTTAGTTAACCACATTTTGGTGATCTGTGAAGTCAGATTGCTAATGAGCAGTTCCGCAAAGGGAATTGATATGTGCAGCCCCAGTCCTGACCCAAATAGTGCATACAAGTGGTTTTGTTCTGTCAAGGAGTCCACTGAGGAAAGTGTTGTGGTACAGTGTTTATAGATTACCTGTGGATATGCAAAGCTCTTGAATATGTTGATTAATCCTTTTCCTTTCTACTAAGGATTCCCCAAAGTCAGTCTGAGAGCAGATTTGAGAATGGTTGCTGATGATTTATATTGTTTAAAATACAAATTCTAAACCTCCATACCTGAACATTACATTTGGTAGGTCTGGCTGAGATCCAGAATTATTTCTGTATGCTAAAGTAATTCTGTTCCACAGCCAGGTTTGGAGGATCTGTTTCATTCCCCTGACCTCAATCTGTGTCAGAGAGTTAACTAAGTTTCATCTCTTAAACTTAACTTCGGTGGATTGGCAAAGGGTGCTCCAAGCCCTGTATTGGGAGCAACTGATGGGAAAGAATTCTGTGATCCATTAGTGATGGCTGTGAAGGGCCCAGATGGAGGAGTAGAATCTACTGCCAAATATTGGCCAACTGTGATCTGGATTGTAACAGTTGGTAGGTGGGTGAGAGGGAAAAAGAGGAAATCAGAGAATATCTGTTATCTCTTGATTAAAGATTTTCGGAGAATGTTACTGATATTTCATACAGCTACATGCACTCTTCTGAAGTGTATCTTAAACCTAAACGTAGCTCTTGGGAAAATATTAGTTATGACCACTGCATGGAAAGACAAAGGAGAAGAGCCAAAGTCCTCTTGGAGAGTTCCAAGGTGCGTCCCATGCCCATGGGAGGCTTATGCCAGGAACACTGCGGACTCTGGAGAAGCAGCTGCCGCGTGTACATGTTCTCTCTGTTGCAATCTCATTTCTTGTGACAGAAAAATTGCATGGCTTTGCATATTTTAGGAACAGATCACATATTTTTGTTATTTCAAAACTTTTAGGGAGAGAGTAAAATATATTTTGTAATTCTAAATTGTGCATGTTTTCATTTTATTGAATTTCGATTTTAAATGTTTACATTCTATTTGGAGAAATAGTTTACAAAGTGGGTTTGATAAAAACATACTTAAACAGATACAATGGCTATCATTACTTAATATATTCATAGAAAGAATAGGGGTAAAAACGGCCATTTAGAATAAGATGGCTTCCTCTTTGGTCTTAATTTTCCATGTCAATGTAGCAGAGAAAACACCACACATTGTTATTCCAGAAGAATTGCACTCAACTTCATCATACTAATGTAGGGTCCTGGCATCCTCACCAGTGCAGCAACCATCAGTAGGTAACCACAGCAGGCTGAGTAGACTCCAAGGACCCTCAGCCGCTGCTTGCTTTGACTCCATTCTCTCTTGTAGACATTCATGCTGCCTTCTGTTCACTTAGACCTGAAAGGAAAGGACACACAAAGCATTCCCACCGCCTGGCTCAGGAATAACTTTTAGTCTCTGTACTTACCTTTTTGCCTTTAGAACAGTTGTGGAATGAGAGAATGTGGCTGATTAGTGATCCCTGTCACACAAACCCAATTAGGAAGTGGTTGCACATGGTGAGCATATTTATCATCTCTGTTCAGATCAGTAACGGCCGTTTCTGGATGTGGAAAAATAAAAAAGTCAGGAATGGTGCTTTATTATCAACAGGAAAGTCATCAGAGAAACAAATGGGCACAGGGTGTGGGCTGAAATGTCTGGGTATGATTTATACCTACCCCAAACTGAAGCCTCACAAATCTCTATGCGTCACAACCACTAGAAGTAAAACAACGAAACACAAGCAAAGTCAGCTACCTCAGGTGCAACTACTAAATGTCCTTAAAAATGCAAATTTGAGCTAGCCATAGGTTTCTATTACTGACAATATTCTGCATTTCAGAAGTCTCTAAGATGTGACTTCTTAGAAGGGACTAAAGGTAAAAATATTTTGTTATTTGCCATTGTTCATCTGAGGCTTGAAATTGTATGTTGCCTGGAGTTTGGTATATCTCTGCAACTTTACATTGTAACCACTGTTGCAACACTAATTACACTGACTACTAGTTGACTTGAAAAAGTGCTGAGTCATCATCATTTTTGTCTCAGAGGTCAGATGCTTAATGGCATTTTTCCTTCCCCATTGGAACTGAAGTTCTTTTGGAACTGAGCTACAGTAGTAACATTAAACGACTGCTGACTACTTCTAAGGGGTGCTTTTATATTTGTCAACAAAATCTGACTTTGTCAAAGCAGATATTATGTAGTTATCTTACCCTTGATTCTACTTCATAAGGCAATTCTAGTATATTCTGGGATGGTGGGGTGGGTGGGAAGCATTTCATATTTTTCAGTCTACTGATTGAAAAAGCCTAGTGGGTGCCAGATCAAATAGATGATAACTGGAAAAAAACAAAACAAAACAAAACAAAACAAAACAAAACAAAACAAAACACCAGGTCAGACAAAAGATTTACTGTGTGCAGTGATGAAGTAGGATTTAAATTAAAATTTTTTATTTGTTTAGTGTGTGTGTGTGTGAGAGAGAGAGAGACAGACAGAGACAGAGACAGAGACAGAAACAGAGAGAGGAAATCAGGTGACAACTTTTAGCAGCTGGTTGGTCCTTCCACCATGTGAGTCCTGGGGGTCAAACTCAGATTCTTCCACTTAAGAGCAGTTCCTGTTCCCACTGAGCCATGTTGCCAGCCCAGGAGTTTTTAAACAAGTGTTCCCATTTGTTCAAAACTCCAGGAACAAGCTCCATTCTCAAATTTTTGGTAAAAGCAATGAGTCCTTTTTTTTTTTTTTTTTTTTTTTTTGCTCTTTGAGAATTTTATCTTTAAGGCAATGACCAAAACAAGGAAGGCCTGTTTAGAAATGTCAGCTGAAGCCAAGACACACATTGAAATTAGAGGTCTCAGGGCTTCACCATGGCTTGACTTACAGTTTTCTCATTAGCTTTCAGGCATGTGCTTCCTTTAGCGATTTCCTAACAACATTTTTTATAACAGCTCACATTCCATACAAATACCAAACAAACTAATTTACTTGCAAATTAAATTTTAAATGTGACCGTGTACATTTTAATAGAAAACTGAATGATTATTCGACGAATGTTTTAGGCAGTTTATTGTTGTGAGTATATTTCACATTGTGTAAAACATGCAAATGAATGAATAAAGAAAAGAAAAATTAAAAAGAGAGAGAAAGGATGAGAAAGAGCCCAAGAGGAAGGTAGGAAAGGAGGGAAGAAAGGCAAGCATTGGAAATATTGAGAAAAAAATCATGAAAAAATTAAAATTTGGAAAAGCAGCTTATTTTAGGATTTCTCTTTTCTAAGAAAAACAATAAACCGCAAATTAAAGAAAGACTCGAGTGGGGGGTGGAGTCAGTGAAGCACTTGTCCAACATGCCCAGAGTTCCTGGGTTTTAGCTTAGCACTGCCAGTTTCCCCAAAAAAAAAAAAAAAAAAAAAAAAAAAAAAAAAAAAAAACCCAAACCAAAACCAGAAAGCTATATAAAAAGGAAAAGAACAAAACTGTTCTGTCAATACCAGCATATTAGAAAGAAACCAGCCACAAACTGAGGAAATCTCCATGGTAAACATGCTAAACTTGGAGCTCAAATCCTGAAAACACAAAAGATTCCTAGAAAACAGCTTGAAGAAAACAGGCATAGAATTTATTCATAGTTTCTTTTTTTCAGATAGATATTGAAAATGTGATGAATATTTTCCTGTAATAAAAGAAATATGAATTAAAATAACATGTTACTTAGACTAATACTTAGAAAACATAAAATATAATAAGTAACAAAAAGGATTCAGCAAAAATTCACATGTAGTAAATTGGCCCATATTGTTTAAATCAGCTTGGTCATACATATCAAATTTTCAAAAAGTGCATAATTTTCTTAATTTTATCCAATGAAAACATACTATGGAAAATATCATGTATATAATTTTCACTCTAATGTTACTTAGGATATTAATGTGGTATAGCAAATATCCCATTGAATGATATTGTTTGTATAATGTAGTGAACAACTTTGTAGGAACCAAACCAATGGAATGTTACCAAAATACATTGTTGGCGCTACCTGACACACACTGACTTTGGAAGCTGGGCCTCATAGTCACAATATCTTTGATGTCATATTGATTTTTATTAAAGTTTGAGAACCAATGATGTCATGCAACATTAGATAAACATAAGTGTTTTCAAAGAATACAACATAGCAAAATGTTATAGTTACAAATTTACAGTCTAATATTAAGTGATTAAAATATCAGTCATTTATATTTAGTATGACCCTATGTGAATTATGTATATGATTTCAATTTTGTAAAGACACAAGTAAAGATAGTTGTAAAACCAAAGTCATTCCTAAAATTTATTAATTGCTTTCTTCATCATTATGACAAAACATCTGACAGAAGCAACTCAAAGAAGGAAATGTTTGTTTTGGCTCAGGGTTTCAGCAGTTTGCAGTTCATCACAGCAGGAGGAGTACAGCGGAAGGGCTCCGCCTACGACAGTGGGAATGTGAGATGATGACTTCTCATATGACAGCAGATCATGAGTCAGAGAATGGGACCCAAACCTCTGTAGATAAAACCTCCAAACTGCTGCTCTAGTGATCTAGGGTCCTTTTGTAAGCCAGGACCCATGCCCTAAATGTTCCATAGGTTTCAAAAACAGTACCACTAACTGTGGAGCAAGTGCTCAGAACATGAACTTGAGTGGGACACTTAAGATTCAAGCCATCACACTAATAAATATAAATACATGCATATACACACATAGGTAGTAGCAGAAAAATGCTATTGCAATATATTAAAAGAACTAAATCTTCTTTGTACTTTTGTGTTTGTGTGATATTTCCAAGGTTCTGATCATAAGTTTCCTACAAACCCAGTTATTAATTAACTTTTCTAGATGATATTGATTTTTATTTCATAGGCTGTTTCTTCAACAGCAGGTGATGGCTTATCATTCAAGAAAACAGTCAGATGTGGTACTTGGGTTGACCCAGACACAGGCAGAATGTGGTTGCCAGAAAGTGCTGTGCATCTTGGAGCAAGGAGCCACATCCTCCTCCCACCTGTTCTTTTTATGGCTAATGGCAACTCCTAGGATTCTGTCACTAACCAAAGTTTGTATCTTCTTTGTATTACTCTCATAGCACCTTCTTTTTTTTGTTCATCAGCATTTCTCAGAATAAGCTTAGGGCAGAGTATGGAACAGTAGGCATTGGGGATTTCGAATAGCTAAGTTTATTTAGCCAAACTGGACACATAAGACAAATAGGAGCAAGCAGTGAAAACAATGGTCAAACCACAGTTGTTTATTCTTTTAGAAATGGACAATCCTTTGTTATCTTCAAACCCCATCACAGGCTGTCTTCTCTGTTTCACTATAACCTGTGATGATCTGGGTATGCAGAAGCTTCAACTTGTTCTAAAAGCACATTCTGTTGAATCTAACATTGCTTACAGTGGTCTTAAAAATCCCTTAGTTTTGGGCTGGAGAGATGGCTTAGCAGTTAAGGGCACTGGCTGCTCTTGCAGAGGACTCAGGTTTGATTCCCAGTGTCTGCATGGTGACTACCAACCATTTGTAACCCCAGTTCCAGGGGAATCCCACGCCCTCTTCTGACCTCCATGGGTATTGCATGGCAGGGGTGCACTGACATACACATAAAAATAATGAAAAAAAACAAAACCTCAGGTTTCGTTTGTAATAGAAAATATTACTGAAGTATGGGTCTATTATCAACATCTCTAGATCAAGGTAAATTTTTGTCTCTTGCTCACGCTTATATAAAGAGTAAGAGGATTAGAAGGAAACCTTAAATCCTTCAGTTGGACAGCTGCCCTCCATTTGGGTATTTGGTGCCTGTGAAGGGGCATCAGGCAGCTGCCATGCTCTGCTGTGCTTTAGCCTCCAGAATTGATGGAGAATAGCATTCTAGTATCTAAGTGCAGAAACCGCTATGTTTTAGAAGAACTATGATGTTACAGAACAGTGATATTATGTTAAAAGATCAAGTATTCCCATAGAATATAAAAATTAGACATACTTTTATAGCATGATCTTGAAAATGAAATCCACTTATTCAATTTACTGAATGGCAACAAAATCTTATATTCCCTGGTATCTGAGATTCAAAATGTGTGGATACATGTTAGGACTATCCATGAATTTTTTTTTTTTTGTCTTTTTGAGACAGGGTCTTTCTGTAGCCCCAGCTGGCCTGGAACTCACTATGCAGACCAGGCTGGCCTTGAACTCACAGAGATCCGACTGCCTCTGCCTCCCAAGTGCTGGGAACACCAACACACCCAGCAGTCCACAAAATTTGAAAACCCAGATGCTGCCTTCTGTTTGTATGGCCATGCCCTCAGGGTTTATCACCAAGGTCATTTTATTTACTTCCTACAAATGTGCTTTATATCATTCAGATGTAGTTATAAACATTGAACCATGTTTGGAAATACTCAAAAGTTTTTCTAAAGACATTAAGGGAAAAGGATGGAAATATTGGGACATACAAGAGCTGCTGATAAGGTAATCTTACAGAAAATAGAACGAAGTTAAATAAGCAGCTCAGAATGGGAAGTCTACTCAGAAATGAGAAACAAATCACCTGTGTTTTGTCAACAGTGGCTTGGCACCCAGACTAGAAGAACAAAGGAAGTTAAACTCATGCTCGTGTCTAGAAGTCCGCTACAGAATTCGAGCCTCAGACCAGATGGTTTTATGGCTTCTGTAAACAATTGATTCGCATAATGCTTCCTCAATAATTTTGTCAGGTACAGTGTAGAACTGGAAAACAATGTACAATTGTGTCTTCTGAAAGACCAGCTCTCTAATTGGCCAAATGCACTACTGAGAAACTGGAATGCTGGGAGAACAGACTATATAAATAAAAGGCTCTGTTCAGACCAGTTGATCAACTACAGGGTTTCCTAAACTCCAGTGTTTGGAAGCACTAGGCTTCTCCTGGTGGTCACGTTATAAACCAATCGTCAAAGGGGCTCCCTCCCCTGATTTCAGGGCCGCCTCAAAGAAGTTTCCGTGTTTGTTCTGATTTGTAACTTCCTATGACTTTTGAGTCTCAGGCTTGGTTGACTGCCACTGACTGGGCTTCTCTTCAAGAAGAATCAACAAACCACTTCGTGCTGAATTCTTTTCTAGTACACATGTGTGTCCCTTCTCTGTATTGATCTCAAGATGTGGGATCCTCACACACCATTTGAACATAATCCTGATTCAGCAAATGGTTGGGAATCCTCATCTGAGTTGCTCATTGCCTCATTTAATTTGGCAGCAATTATTCCTTAAAGTTATTTCTCTGCAGGCAAATGCAGATTTGCACTGTGGGTCACGTGAGAAGGAAATGGGCCAGTGGACTATGATATCCCTAAAACCTACCTGGTAAGGCAACAGTCCCCTCCCCACCAAGCTGAGAGCCAAGACGTGGTTCTGAAAGGAAGAGCCTGAATTCACAAGCCTACCTTGCTTAGGAAGTAAAATAACCACAAATTAGAAGGCAGTGAAGACTAGTAATAGAAAACTTGGAGACCGATGATATGGCAAGATTTGCTTCTTTTCTGCTCCAGCTGCTACAACCAGGTCACAAAGCCGGAGATTCCCCATCTCTTGAATTTCCAAGAAGTGCAAAAGGTATTAAGGTTTTTAAATTGCCATTTATGAAAAGACTCATAATTTTTCAAAATAGGCATGTCAGTTTAAAATTTAATAATATCATAAGGGGCAAACAAGATACTTGAGCAGTGTTTATTTCACAGAGTATCAGGTTGGAGACCCTCACCTTAGTTTCGACAGCAGTTCAATAGAAAGTACATGCATCACAAGGAGTTTAAAATTTTCCAGTATATATATTGACAGTGAGAGAAAGCATGAAATTAATATTATAATATATATTATTTAGCACAGTGTGAAATATTATCATTTTGATATATAATTAAATATGCAACTATTAAAGATATATTTTACATTCTTTGTACTGTCTGAAATTAATACGTATCTGAAGGGCACAGCACATTTCACTTTTTATTAGTCACACTTCCGAGGTTAGTGGGCCTACGTGGCTCATGGTGCTCTCTAGGGCAACACAGCTCTGCACTGAGAGCTCCCAGTCTGTCGGAGACATAAGCAGTGAACAAGTTGTTGGTTTGGTGGGTATCTGGGTTGTAGACACTAGGCCTCTCTCCACTTCTTGTCTTAAAAGCTATTGCCATTGCTGTAACATATAATTGTCTGCCAAGAGAGGATAGAAGGCAGAAAAGAGGCCTCTGTTCACTGGCATGCTTCCCCCAGGAAATAACATGAGGATTCGGAACACTGCTTAAATTTGGTGAAGCAAACTAAGCCTTAGACATCTCTTGGGAAGTCATTTAATGCATATGAGCTTCTATAACACTGCGAAAAATGATCATACCTCCTTTACTTGTGCATTTCTAGCAGTAGAGACCTATTACCTCATGAATTAACCTTTGCCGTTAGTGGCTTATTCTAGCTTATGGTCACTTGTTTCAGGTCAAACTAAGTTTTGCAACAAGGGATATGACAAAATTCAAGTGGAAAAAAAGATGGGGAACAGACCTTCATTCAAAATGAAGCAGACTAATCACAAAACAAGAAAAACAGCAACTTCGCAGTCCTGCACTGTTTAGACATTGAAATTTCTTTGAATTCTTGTATCTGGAGGTGTCTAAGCAATGATTCTACAAATAATTGGTGAGTTTTTATACCTCTGATGTGTGGATCTGGATATTTTTTTCTGAGCTTTGTTTATTCTTAGTTTTAATAATAACAGTACATTTGTATAAATATACAAATTTTCTCAAATATGAGGAAATATTAAGATATTTTGTTATCTTGCAATTTGAAATGCCAACATTATTTTAATCTTCATTTTTCTATTATCGGCAAAACTGACTTTATTTATGTTCGAAGCAATTTAAATTTTCCTTTGTGTGCCTTCTTCGTCTTTTTCTCATTAGATGTTTTTTCCATTTTGTTTTTTACTCATTTTGGATATAACTAACTGTGGGTTATTTTTATTGTGTGTACATTTTACCACTTTGTTTTTTTATAGTTTTTGAGGTACCTTTTGAGGAATGATGTTCTTAATTTTATTTTAGCTTAAAGTGTCAAACTTTTCAGTTATTGTTTTTTTGTACAAGAAATTCTTCTCTACCCTGAAATCGTGAAAATATATCCTGTATTAATATTTTATTTATTTATTTATGTGTCTTATAGCTTTTATTTCATCCCCATCGGAATTGACACTTGTATGTGGGGAAGAAAAATAAATCAGAGGAGGCATTGTTTTGAACTATGTTCCTACCTGAAGCCTCAAGAGACCAAACGAAAATATGTAGTCCCTCATTCTTAATGCTGTCAAACTAAAGCTTAAAGGAAATAGGAAAATCCCCAAACAGACTAGCTGTCTTTATAAACAAGAGCTTCACAGCAACCAATAGGGAAGGGCCTTGCAGCTTGTGCACAAAAGGAAGGCAATCTGGAGAAACAGTATCAAACCATCACTTTGGTTTCTTTAATTTTCTTTATTCTTGTTCTATGTGTGTGGATTTGTCTGTGCCTGCATATGGTGGCCAGAGAGCAACTTTTAGTGTCACTCCTTAAGAGTGATTTATATACTTATTCATGTTTTTGAGGCAGGGTCTCCCAGTGTTCTGGAACTTGCCAAGTAGGCTAGCCTAGATGGCCAAGGAGCCAAGAGGTCTACCTAATCTACCTCCTTGGTGCGAGGATACCAGGAGGCTCTAACCAGGCTTCTTTGCTTTGCTTTTTTCTAAAGTTGAAAATGTTTTTTATTTTGTCATTTGTTTCCTCTTTTGAAAATTTCATACATGAGCACTGTACATGGTGTTTATACTCCCTCCCTGCCCTCTCAGTTTCCAACTCTTCCCATATACCCCTTACTCTCTACTTCCTCTCAGCATCATGACCTCTTCTTTGAATATTATTGCTGCACACACATACACACACACACCTATGTGTGTGTATAATGCATGCAGTTTATTTAGTAGTGTTCACACGCATGTTTGTTTGTGACTGAACATTTGGGACTAGATAAGCCACCAAGAATATCATCCTTGGAGCAGACTGATTCTCCCTCAGCAGCCATTGATTGCTCTTCATCTGGAGGTGGGGCCTCCTGAAATTTCCCCACCCACACTGCATGTCAGCTAGTGTTGTCCTTATGCAGGTCTTGTAGGCAGCCATACTGCTGAGATTTCATGGGTGCAGCGTCTCTGTCATGTCTAAAAGACAGTCAGCAGCAGGTATCCTGGTCTCTGGCTTTTACAATCTTTCTGCACCTCCCTTCTACTACTGTGCTCCCTGAGCCTTAGGGGTACGGATTTTGTGGCAACACACCCCATGACTGCTTATTTTTTGTTTTGACCAGCACTTTGTAATAGTCTCTATCTGTTGTAAAAAGGAGTTTCTTTTTTGAGTGGCAAGAGCTACATTTATCTGTGAATATAAGGATAAGTACTTAGAATATAAGTAGAAATTACAGTGGTGTAGGAAAATGGCACTAATAGGTTCTACACAAGCATCTATGACCTCTCCAGTCAAGGGTATTTGGCTAAGATTACAGTACCAGGCATAAATTCTTGTCTACTGAAAGGGCTTGAAGTCACATTAGATAATTGTTGGTCACCCTCAAGACAAAAATGCCACTACTGTACTAACACAAATATTTTGCTAGGCGAGTCATTGTGATTTGTAGCCTTTACAGCTTGGTAGGACCACGGATTGGTTTTCTCCCTTGGGAGCTTGCATAGCACCTTCCAATACTATATGAACTAGTCCTCAGGAGGAGGCTTCCAGGTCAATTTAAGCTTTATTCTTCCAAGTCCTGTGTCTGAAATTTGTGATATATTCAGCAATAGGGTCTTACCTTTAATTCTGGGAGACAACCAAAAACAATAGCTTATAGTACTTGGAGATTCTCAGACTATCCTAACCAACAACTGGAAGGAAGATTTCCCTTGTCTGGCACAGGGACTTTTTTAAAAAATAGTCCTAAGTTACAC
>NW_008360331.1:2566653-2585176 GCF_000622305.1 Nannospalax galili | reverse complement strand
ACACACACACACACACACACACACACACACACACACACACAGAGACATATTATACATGTAATATTAAATAAGCTTATAAAATATTTTCCTATGTCTTTTTCAGACATCCTTATTTTTATTTTAATTGAAAATTTTAATTGAATTTCTGTGAATTTCATACAATATTGTTTTATGGTACTTAGATTCCCTCCCCTCTCCCTATATCTCCCCACCCCCATCCAGTTTAATGTACTCTTATATATATATATATGATATATGTAATATGTCCTATAGAGTCTGATTTGTGTCCTCAAATACCCCTCAGTGTGGGTCTATCCACTAGGTCCACCAATAGTCCGATCTCTGTAAGACACTCTCTTTCCCCCTCCCAGTAGGCAGTAATTGCCAAAAGTTCCTTAGGTTGGGTTGGGATTTCTTACCCACTTCCACATGTCTATCCTGGGATTGAGCTTATACAGGACTTGTGTATACTGTCACCATTGCTGTAAGTTCTTTTGAGTAAATGGCCAGCTGTCTGAAGGACTTTGTTTCCTCGTGCTCATCAGAGAACAAGTGTCTGTGAGATGCTTAACCCTAAGTGGCAGATCTTCAATGGCCTTTACACTAAGGATGAATGCATCTCTTAACTCTCACCAGAGAAGTTTCCTTATGCAGAAGATGGTGATGAACACAGAAACCTGCAACTGGCCAACATGGAGAGGACAGGAGGCTTCAGCAAATGTTTTCAGTTCCATTCATTTACCTGAATTTTTCATGATTCTATTTTCTTTCCAGCTGAATAGAACTCCTTAGTGTATAAGTGCTATATTTTGATTATGCAGTCATCAGTTGGGGGACATTTAGGTTGTTTCCATTTCCTAGCTATTGTGAAAAGAGCAGAAATGAACATGGCTGGGCAAGTATATCAGTAGTAGGATATCAAGTCCTTTGGGTCTATGCCAAGGATTACTATATTGGGGTGGTATGATAGATCTACTTTTAGGTTTGTGTGTGTGTGTGTGTGTGTGTGTGTGTGTGAATTGTGTACACTAATTTCCATAGTGGCTGTACCAGTTTGCAATCCCACCAGTAGTGAGTGAGGCTTCCCTCTCTCCTTGTAACTGTATCATCATTTGTTGTCACTTGTTTCCTTGATCTTAGTCTCTCTGACTGGAATATGATGAAATCTTAAAATGGTTTTAATTTTCATTTCTCTAATTGCTAAAGATGTTGAACATGTTTAAAGATATTTCTTGACCATTTTTATTTCACGATTTGAGAACTCTTTGTTCAGATCTGTAGACAATTTTTTTTTTTTTTTTTGTCTTTTTGAGACAGGGTCTCCCTGTAGCCCCAGCTGTCCTGGAACTCATTATGTAGACCAGGCTGGCCTCGAACTCACAAAGATCTGCCTGCCTCTGCCTCCCAAGTGCTGGGATTAAAGGTGTTCACCACCACGCCCAGCATGTAGACAATTTTTTAGTTGGGTCACTTTTTTTGATTCTTTGATTTTAGAGGCTTTTTTTTGTATATTCTGGATATTACTCCTCTATCAGATGTATAGCTGGCAAAGATTTTCTAACATTGTGGTCTTTCTTTTCACTTGACTGGTTGTTTCCTTTGCTGTACAGAAGCTTTTTAGTCTAATTATGTCCCATTTGTTATTTGTTGACCTTAATCTTGAGGGCATGTGACTCCAGGCTGGATCTTCCTGGGCTGGTGCACAGGCTGCACTGTCCCAACCATTACTAGAAAAATGTGGGGATGGCATCTGGAGAGGGAAATTTTTTCACCACCTGGGCTATTGCCTGAGCTGAGCAAATCAAGATTGGCCTGGGAATGAAGAGATGGCAGAGGGGTGGGTGGTGTTCTGACTGAATCACCAAGTTATTGTGGGCCATGAGTTGCATGTCCAAGCTAAGCCTAGGAGTGAAATGGTGGCTTGGGTGGGTGTAGTTCTGTCTAACTTATCAGAATGCTCTGGAGTGAGTCACATGATCCAAGCTGGGCCTGGGAGTGAGGAGACAGTTGCCTGGTAGGGAAAGGATATGGGGGATCACCAGACTTGTCTGGAATGTAAGTTGTGTAACACATGCTAGGCCTGGGTGCAAGGAAATCTATACCTGGCTTTTCATAAACATAGATTCTGGTGATCAAACTCAAGTCTTCAGGGTGGCAATGCAAGCGCTTTACCAACTGAGCCATGTTCCCAGCCACTAACCATTTTTTATGTTATTTTTAATTTTTGTTCATGCCCAAGCTGCCTTACATAACCCTACTATGCTGTAATACCTAGTGAAGCTCCTGGTTTTAGATGGGGTGGTGTCTGCTCTATGAATTTCTAAAGCCAACAATATTGTCTAAACTTGTTGAAATCTTTTTTTAAAATATCCAATTGTGTTTTCATAGTTGGGTATTAACTTGGCAGAATACCATTGAAAACCATTCTTTCTCCACACGACTCTTCAGCGAGTACCTCACTGAACATGTAGTCTATGTTCTCTATTATGATCTTTTCAGTTATTCTTCTCCATTATCCCTTTTCATTCAAATTTCAGAATCTGCTTGTTATGTTCCACAGTCAGGGTGAACATTTGGAAGTAGGATTTGGGAGTTGGTTATGGATTTCATTAAACATGAAGATGGGGGAATGCAGAGATAGCTGAACCATTAAGAGTACTGGCTGCTTTTGCAGAGGACCTGTGTTTGAGTCCCAGCACCTACATGGTGGCTAATATCTATAATTCCAGTTCCAGGGAATCCGACACCCTCTTCGGACCTCCACGGGCATTGCATGGTACAGGTGCACTTAGCTACATGTGAACAATACACTCATACACATAAAATAAAAATAATAAATAAAGCATTTAAAAAAACATGAAGGTCAACCTGAAGGAATTTAAGAACTTTATAACATGAAGTCTTTCAAACCATGCTTATGGTTTTTTTGTGTGTTATGTGTACAGGGATCAAATTGGGGATCTTTCAAGGGAAACACTGTAGTACTGTGCTGTCTTCCAAGCTCCACATTTATGTGTCTCTAATTATTTAGGTTCTTTTTAATATTATTCAATAAAATTTCTCCACTCAGGTTGCATTTTTAAGTTTATTTCTATTTTTAAGCTAAATGTATGTGTGCACGTGTGTGTGTGTGTGTGTGTGTGTGTGTGTGTGTGTGTGTATGTGTATGCACATGAGTGCTGGTGCCCATGGAGGCTGGAAGAAGTCAGATCCCCTACAGCTGGAGTTATAAGTAGTCGTGAGCTGCCTGATGTGGGTGTTGAGAACTGAATTCAGGTCTCTTCAAGAGTAGTATGTGCTCCTAACTGTCGAGCCATATCTCCAGACCCTAAGATTTGTAATTTTCTTTCTAGACTTATTCTTAAACATTGCATATCTTTTTATAATAATAAATAATATTTTCCTTGTCATTATCTAATTACTTATTGCTGGTACAGAAATACAGTTGTAATTATACATTTTTTTGGCAAACTTGAAAAATTGTTAGCAAACCAAATAAACATCTGCTATTATGGATATTTTAATTTACGTGTGTGTGTGTGTGTGTGTGTGTTCCTTTGCTTTGATGGGGTTAAACCCTGATTAAACCATTGTAAGTAAAAAATATCCTAAGTGAAAATGCATTTAATTCACCTAACCTACTCAGAATTAGAAAGAGCTGTACAGTGCACTGTGAAGTATCTGCAGTTTTGTGGCAGCTGTGGGCCTGATGGAGAGCTGCTTATCACAACTACTGTCCAGCATCATAAGAAAGTACCACATTGCAAAGATAGAAAGTCAAAATTTAAATGCCACTTTCTACCGAATGCATTTTGTTTTTGTGCTGTGGTACAACTGAAAAATCATATATATGAAACTGTATCATCTTCAAATAACTGTAGGTTTTGTTTACAATTTTAATTCTTAAACATTAACTTTTCTTATGTGTGGTGTTGGGGCCTGAACCCAGGACCTTTCACATGGGAGACAAACACTCTAACATTGAGCTACTTTGCTGCCCTTTTGTTTTCTTTATTGAATTTAAAAATTTTTTATCTTTTGAAAATTTCATATATGAGTACTGTATTTACACAATTTTCACCTCTTCCTCTCCCCACCAACTCATTCCGTGCTCCCTCCCTCTCAAATTCATGAAAAATTCATTATTATTGTTTTATCCCCCAACTCCTCCCATGACCCCTCAGTCACTCTCGAGTTTATGAGCACTTCTTCAATAATTATTGTTACACACACACTCTCACACATATAAAACCTACTGAGTTCATTTAGTGTTGTTCATATGAACATGTGTTTAGGAATGACCACTTGGGATTGGATAACCTATCAAGGGGCTCTTCCATAGATAAAACTGATTCTCTCTCAGAAGCCATTGACTGCCTGTAGCTCTTCATCTAAAGGTATGACCTTGTGAAATTTCCCCCTTTCACATTGGCATGTCAATTGGTGTTGTCATCATGTAGGTCATGTTTAGGCAACCATATTGCTAAGGTTTCATAGATTCAACTTTTCTGTCATGTGTGGAAGACACTAACACCGGCATTCTTGTTCTCTGGCTCTTAAAATTTTTCTTCTTCCTCTTCTGCAATGTTCTCTGAGCCTTATGTGCAGGAGTTGCTTTATACATATATCAGTTGGGGATGGACACCCCACAGTCACTTATTCTCTGCATTTTGACCAGTTGTGAATCTGTGTAATAGTCTCTATCTGTTGAAAAATGAAGTTTGTTTGGTAAGTGGTGAGAGGTGTGCTTATCTATGGATACAAGGATAAGTGTTTAGAATACAGTTAGAAACTATATTAGTTTAAGAATATGGCCATAGTAGATTCTCCTTAGGGTCTATGACCTCATGGATATTTGACTAGGTTTGCAGTATCAGGCATGATTTTCATCATATTGAGTGGGCCATATGTCAAATTAGACAGCTGTTGGTTCCCCCAAGATAAAAGTGGCACTAGTGCATCGTTAGGAATATTTTGCTAAGCTGGTAATTACTGTGGTTCATAGGCTTTAATAGCTGGCTAGAAATATTGGTTGATTTTCTCCCTTGGCAACTTGCACAGCACCTTCCAATACCACAAGGGCTAGTCCTCAGAGAAGAGGCTTCCAGGTCAATTCTAGCTCAATTCCTCCAAGTCCTGTGTCTGAAGTGTGTGGTGTCTTCAGCAATAGGGTCTTTCCTTTTAAGTTCTGGGGACAACCCAGGGCAATAAATAGTGTTGTATTGTTTTGCTAGGCTCTTGGACTATCCTGACCAAAGACTCAAAAAGTGACTTCCCATTCCTGGCACTGGGAATTTTTTTTTTTTTTTTTTGATAGCCTATGGCTATACACACGCACATGCACACACCCATGCACAGACACATGCACACACACACACATTATATGTATTTTAAAGCAAGCTTATAGAATCTGCACTTCCCTATGGTTGTTTCAGACATTGTATTATTAATCTTTCCTCCCTCTCACTCTGTATTGTCCCCTTCCCCTCTTAAATTCCCCCTCCCCATTTCCCAGCAGTTGACAAATGGAACCTTATCAAAAAGCTTCTGTACAGCAAAGAAAGCAGTCAACACAGTGAGGAGGAAGCCACAGAGTGGGCAAGAATGTTTGCCAGCTATTCATCTTCTACCCATAAATCAATCACTATGTACCCGAGGCTGTCTTTGAACTTTGAATCCTCTTACCTTAGTTTCTTTAGTAGCTGGGATTTCAGAGGTATATCATCATCCTTGGTGTTGAGCTGTAATTTCTTTGCAAGGATGTGGTATTTATTTTTATGTCAGCACCTCCCATATTATATTAAAAGTCTTGGTAAGCATGCTTATGTCATTCCTGATTTCAAAGAGAAGGCCTTCTAAGGCTTCAACACTGACTGTGATGGTTGCTGGAGCTTTTTATTAGCACTCTGTCATTATTCTCAATTTCCTGGGACCTTATCTGAGGAAACAAAGCAGAATTTTTTCTTTTTCTATCATTCAATGATAACACCATTTAGATTTCTTTGGTTCTCTGTAATATAGTAAATTGCATTAAATGATTTTCAAATGCTCACCTTTGATTCTTGGGATATAGGCATCAGAGTCACAGTGTAGTATCCTTTTCTTGATTTCCCCATTTTGTTCACTAATATTTTGTTCAGGAAGTTTTTCATTCACATGTGTGGCTACCTTTTTTGTTTTTCCTTCTTCTATTTCTCAACTTTGCGTTTGAGGGCCAGAGAGATGGTTCAGCAGTTAAGAACACTGGAGCACTAGCTGCTCTTGCAGAAGATCCAGGTTTGAGTCCCAGCACCCATATGGCAGCTAACAACCATCCATAACTCTAGTTCTAGGGGGATCCAACACCCTCTTTTGGCCCTCCATGGGCATTGCATGCATGGGTGCACTTACATGCAGGTAAAACACCCAAACACATACAATAAAAAAATAAATAAAAACTTTAAGTGAGATTGACATGTTAGTATAAAATATAAGTTAAGGTAACACTAGAAAAGTGTTGACTCCTTTTTTCTCTTTAAGATGAGTTTATGTTAAAATGGAATTATTTTTTCCTTGAAACTTTCTTTGAAATTTTTGTTGTTTAAAATTATGGGTGTATATACATATTCCTTTAGAATTCCATATATATATATATATATATACACACACATACTTGCATATATAATGTTCCTTGTGATCAAAATTCTTCTGAGGTTTCTTTTCTGTCTCCTTACACCAAATCCCTACTTCATTTCAAGTAGTCCTCCTATTTTTACATTTTTCTTAAAAATAATTTTGTGAAGCCAGGCGTAGTGGTGCACACCTTTAATCCCAGCACTTGGGAAGCAGAGGCAGGCGGATCTCTGTGAGTTTAAGGCCAGCCTGGTCTACATAGTGAGTTCCAGGACAGCTGGGGCTACAGGGAGATCCTGTCTCAGAAAGTAAAAAAAAAAAAATGTTTTTTGTGACCCACTGCATTTGATGTGGGTTGCTTGCATGAGTTTGAATGGGGGGTATTTGATTGAGTGTGGATAATGTATCAATGTACATATCATTGAGGAATATGAAATTTTTTTCGGAATAAGAATTTTTTAAAAATTTAGTGAATTTTTGTGTATTTCATACAGAACATGTCAATCAATCTTAATCATCTCTATGCCCCCTTCCCCCTTCCTCTTTGGCACCTTCCCCATAGCCCCCCCACTGGAATTTATACATTCTGTCATTTGTGTTAAGGCCTATTGTGTCAAGGTAGTGTCCCCAGATGCCCCTTAGTGTAAGTTCGTCTACTGAAGTCTAGTCAGCCTATCTAGAGTCCCTCCCTTTAAGAAGATCAGCTCTTCCTCACTCACCAGCAATCAGTTGCCAATATTCCTTCAGCTAAGAATGGGGGCTGCTGTCCATTTCCCTAGTTCTATGCTGGGTTTTTGTCTGCATGAGTTTACATGAGTCTTGTGCATGCTGACACCATTGCTGTAGGTTCATATGAGCAGGGTCCCAGGAGCCTGTAGGACTCTTATCTGCATATGGTCATGCACCTCCTCTCTGACTCTTACAATCTTCCCACCGCTTGCAATGCTCCCTGAGTCGTGGGTGGGGATGAACTTTAATATAGGAGTCCTGTCCAAGGACCAGGATTCTGCAGACTCTTAATCTCTATGCTTTGGCCATTTGTGACTGTTTGTGTTCCTTGCCCCCTTTTGCATGAGGAAGCTTCATTAATGAGAATTTATATATTCATTAGTGTCCTCCTTACTCCTTGTTCTATGAGCTTTAGGTATAGAGGTTGCATTGTAGATGTGGCATTAGGCTTTGGCAATTCACAGACAATGTCTGTGTGTGACAAGAATTTTTAAACATTTTATTTATTATTTTTATGTGTATGAGTATAATGCCTGCATGTAGGTGGGTGCAGCCATGTCCAGAAATGTCCACAGAGGTAAGAAGAGGGTATAGAATCCCTTGGAACTACAGCTATGCATGGTTGTTAGTCGCCATGTGGGTGCTGGGAATCAAACCTGGGTCCTCTGCAAGAGCAGCCAGTGCTATTAACTGCTGAGCCATCTCTCCAGCCCTGGGAATAAGAATTTTTTAAAAAGACATTCTATTTTGAAATTATTTCAGGTTTACAGATAAAAAATACCAGAATAGAATAAAAAAATTTAACATATGCTCCACACAGTTTTAATTTGAAGAGACTATCTTTTTGAACTATTTAAAAATAAGTTCCAAATACTCCTAAAATTTTATCACATATTTCAGAAGACCATTTTATTGACACTATAGAATAAGCAAAATTAAGAAATTGACAATAAAGTACTATTGTGTAATCTATATTTCATAATCTACATTTAGCAATTATCCAAATATAAAAGTAAGATGTTAGTCTTTTGACTCCTTCTGTTTTGGCACAGGAGCAAAGTATACTGTCCTTTTCAAGGTTTTATATTTTTATTTTTGATAGTATCATACATGTGCACAGTGAATTTTAGTTGTTTTATTCCCCATCACCCTCTTCTATCAGTCTTCCACTGAAATCCTTCCACTGCCTCCCCCTCCCCTTCCCCTCCCCCTCCCTCCAACCTCTTCCCTCCTCCCTCCCCCCCTCCTTTATTTTGTGTGTGACTCACTGAGTTTTATTACAGTTACTTGCAGGAACATTGGTGAGAAGTGGAGCATGGACAACATATCAATGGCTATACCTCTGAAAATAATGTCATCTCAGCATCCATTAACTGCTAATAATCCCTCAAGAAGGGGTGGAGCCTTGTGGACTCTTTCCCCATCCAAGATGAATTGCTGAGGGCTCATTTTTCTTATCTCTTTATTTAACTGAATTTTTGTGATTTTCATACAATATAATTTGATGGTATTTAAATCCCCTTCCGTATTCCCACTTCCCCTTATTGCCCCCTGCCAAATTTAGTGTACTCAATAAGATATATAATAAGGCCTATAGAGTCTGATTTGTGTCCCCAAATGTCCTTCAGTGTGGCTATATGCCCTGGAGCCTGGTTAACTTACCAGGAGTTCATGCTTGAAAGAGACTGTCTCTGGCCCCCCAGCAACCATCTGTTGCCACAATTTCCTTCAGTGGGGTTGGAATTTCTTACCCACTTTCTCTTGTCTATGCTGGGTTTTTTTTTTTTCTGTTTTGAGGTTGACTGGGCTCAATCTTATGCTGAAGATCACAGCTACTGTGAGTTCACTACTGAGATGTCCATGTCATACTCAGATGACAGTGTTTCACAGAACTCTTCTCATACTCTTTTAGCACCCTCTTCTATGATGTTGCCTGAGGCTTGGAGGGGGTGATATAGATGTTCAGTTTAGAGCTGAGAATTCAACAATTATTCTCAGCATTTTGACCAGTTGTGAGTCTCTGCATTAACCACTGCCCAGGGCAAAAAGGAGCTCCTCTGAAGTCGACAGACAGCACTAATTTATGGGTATAAATGTAAGTATTTAGAAGACACTTGACATCATGTTCATTTATCAAAATGAAAGGACAGTAGTAATTTGACCTCCCCACCCATGGATTCTTGCTCTGGTTTATAGTACCAACCACGAGCTCCCTCCCCCCTCTGAAGAGGGCCCAGATCCAATCAGAAATTGGTTGGTTAGCCCCATAACAATCATGCCACTACTGTACCAGTGGGTACATCTTGCCTAGCAAGTCATTGTAGCTTGCAAGATTTATAGCTGGGTAATACTATTGATGACTTTTGTTCCTCAGCAGGCTGCATAGCATCTCCCAGAGCTATAAATCAGACTAGCAAGGAGAAAGTATCCAGGTCATTTTCAGATTAATGTCTTTATGTCCTGCAACCAAAGTGTATGATGGCTTCAAGAATGAGCTCTTAACATCTTGTTCTTGTGGGTAAACAAAAGCAGTAATAATCCTCTGTATTTGGGGGGGTCTGTGGGACCTCTGTGACAATCAACTTGTAGGGAGATATTCCACACCCAGTACCAGGACTTCCATTTAATAACTTATGAGTTTGGGGAGGGGCATTATGCACTCATGGAGGGTACATAATTTACAAAACTTGTTTTAATGAATTTCTAAAATAGTGGGTTTCCATAAGGATTTTTCATACTTCCTTAGTTTCGGTTATCGCTCCCTACTTCCTCTCACCAGTCCCCCTCTTCCATCCCTGCTTCAACCTTTCCATACCCAGCTCTTCCTGCCGTGCTGTATTTTCTTGTCACGTGTTCTAATGCCCCCCCATTAAGATTTCACCCCCTCCCACCTCTCATGAACCCTTCTAGCTTCCAGGCATCTATAGGCACTCCAAGTGAAGCACACTAATCTAGGAATTTGAAGTGAGGGTCTGTATATGAAGGAACATGAGGTCTATGTTTTCTGGGCCTGGGTTATCTTGTTTAATATAATATCTTCTAGTTCCATCCATCTTCCTGAAATTTCATATTTCTTAAAGCTAAATGAATTCCATTGTGTATATGCATATTCAAAATATGCTGTGTCTTACTACAAAGATACTTGCATGTTTAAGTTCATTGCTGTTCTATTCAGAATAGCTAAGAAATGGAATGGCCTAGATGCCCATCAACTGATGAATGGACAATGAAATTGTGGTACATAGTTTTCTCAAATCTTTAGATGCCTACAAAGCACTGCAGGTGCTTGTTGAAATACCCTTACTGAGACAGTAAGTCTGTGACGACTCTAAGAGGCTGCATTTCCAACAATCTTTCAGGTAATGTTAATGCAGCCAATGTGAAATCACAAAGTAGTGAGTAATTTAAAAATATGAATTGCTTCTTTTTTATACCAACAGTAGTAATAACAGATAAAAGAGTAAACTACTTTTTATATTCCTAGATATGTAGGGAACAAGGGACTATATTTTGGACAAGCATGGAGGCTACTAGGCCTTTTTGGGGGCCTGAAATGATCCTGTAGGTATTAGACACATCCAGCTCAGATCGAAGCCCACATCTATCTGATAAGGATTATAGACTTGTAGCAGCAATTAAATAGTGATTTTGGGATATAACATCTCAGAGATACTTCTCAGAGTAAGAGGATTTGCTGAGACAGACAGTTTAGCAGTGTTCTAGTTTCATTCTGTTGCTGTGATAAAACACCTTGAGTATAAGCAACTTGGGGAGGAAAAAGTTTATTTGCATGATACTTCTAGGGCACAATCCATAATTGTGGGAAGTCAGGGCAGGAACTCAAGGTGGGAACCTGGAGGCAGGAATCATGGGGGAACATGGTTTGCTGGCTTGCTCTCTGGCTCACTCATGGGCTCATGTTCAGTTAGCTTTTTAATATAGCCCCGGACCATCTGTTTGAGAAACGGTGCCACCCACAGTGGGCTGAACCCTCCTACATCAATTAACAATCAAGACAATTCCTTACAGACACACCCACAGACAACCTGATTTAGGGAATTCCTCAATTAAGTCTTTCCTGGGCTGTGTCAAGTTGACAGTTAAGGGTAACCAGGACACTCTGGCATAGATAAGGCTGAGCACTCTGAACCATTGAATTCTCTGGCATATGCATGGAGGCAGTTTGGTGGTTTGAATGAAAATGTTCCCCAGAGGCTCCAAGTATTTGGACATTCTGTCCCCAGATGGTGGTGCTGTTTTGGGAGGTTTTAGAAGGTGTGGCTATCCTGGAGGAAGCACATCACTGGGGGTGGGCTTACAGAGTTCTTAAGCCTTGCCAGGTCTCCAGTTGCACGCTTGCCTTCCTGTGCCTGCGTGATGATGTGAGAGCTACACTTCTGCTGTTCCTGCTCAAGCCACCTCCAGCCACCACGCCTCCCTGCCATGATGGACTGTAATTCCCCTGGAACTGTAAGCTCAAATAAACCCTTCCTTCTATAAATTGCTTGGGTCAGTGTTTCTATCACAGCAACAGAAAAGTGACTAATACAGGCAGAGAAAGAATATCCATATCATCTGAGGAGATTTTCCCTCATTAGAAAAAACCTTTAAATGCCTCTTTGTATGTGTGTATTGGGGAAGGGAGTCACAAGCTTGTGACATGATGCTGACTCTCATTGTTGCTTACCCTTTTCAACTCTCATGCTTCCTGGACAAGTACAAGATAGCCTAGAACAGGAGATGGAAGACCACTTTAAAAGATGGTAAACTCCGCACCAACAATTAGAGAACACTGGTCTTTACCAGACAGAACCCAGACTATAGGTGTGGGAGAATGAAGCCAGTAGAATTGAAGTGCAAGATGTCATCAGGTGAAAGGCCACTGATAGGAATATGCTGACCCCCTGGTATAGTACACAGCATTAAGTCATGCCCCAGTGATAATAAGGTTCAAACGATCAGTAATACTCCTCTTGACCTCTTAGTTTTTATTGCAGTGAAGACATGTCAAAAACATGTGCAACGTAACAATTTTAAGTGTTCAGTTGAGTAGTACTACATACACCCACACTGTTGTGTAGTAGAGCTCCAGAACTTTTTCATTTTACAGAACTGAAAGTCTACACTCAGTAGAGTATGCATACTTTCCTCCTTATCCCAGTCACTAGTAAACACCACTCTACTTTCTGTTTTCATGAACTTGACCCCTTTACAAACACCATGTAAACCCGGGGGGCAAGGCATTCTGCAGAGAAAATAGCCTTCACCTCAGACCCTTGCAAATGTGGTAGAGAGTGCACATGTGCAGGTAATTCAATACCTGCTTCTCCAACCACAGCCCCAGGAGGCCCTGGAAGATCTGTTTTTGTCAAATATTAAAAAACAGATTGGTTAAGCAGGTATCTTTGTGGTGGTGAGCTTCTATTGACTGAGGATAAAACTGAACATATACCGTTGGAATTAAGCATTTATTTCAATGGGAAGAATGTGTAGTTCAGAAAGTGTTAGATGCTATATTTTAACGCCTAAGCATTGAGGACTGTGTTGACCCCATTACCATAATCCAGAGATTCAATCTATGTAGTGTTTGACTACAAAAAATTGTGACCTAAGCTATTAGATGATCTTGTACATAGAGGTTACTTATAATATTTGCTATAGAAGTAAGGTCTTAGTCACTTGATAGGATACTACTAAAAAGCACCTGTAGTGCCAGTGAGACGGCTCAGTAGGTAAAGGTGCCATGCCTCATGGCCCTGAGTTCGGTCCCTGGGACCTACATGGTAAAAGGAGAGAATTGACTCCCTCAAGTTGTCCTCTGACCTCACATGTACACTGTGGTACACCTGTGCCAGCACACGCAAATAAACACAGTAAATAAATAAATAAATGTTTTTTTACAAAAGCACCTTTAGCCAGGCATAGTGGTACATGCCTTTAATTCTAGCACTCAGGAGGTAGATCTCACAGGAAGATCTCTGTGAGATTGAGACCAGCTTGGTTTACGTAGTGAGTTCCGGGCCGGTTTCAAAAAACAACAAAAAACCCAAACTCGTAGCCTGTACTGATAGAGCAACAGAAGCACCAGGGCTGGCGCCACACTGCTTCCCACTAAGCGGCCTCGGCATGAGTTTCTTTTGGGAGCTGTGAGATCAAGCCTAGCTGGGCAGCATTATGCTATGAAATGGAAGTCATTCAGATGACTTTGTTACATAGTGTGAACGTGAGGTTCAGACTCTTCCCTTTTTCCTTTTCCACCCAAATCTATAGTGATGTAAGGACGTCTCCGTTTCTAGTTAATTCACAGAGAGTGCAGTCTGCCTCTGTGAAATGGAAGTGGATAGCTTCTGCCTTTAGGAACTCATTCTGGAAGAAGGGATGCTTTTCTACCTTTATAGGAGGAAAGAGGGTTTGAGGCACACTTCTACGTTGGCTTCTGAGAAAAGGCCCCTGTTTGCCTAAACTGGCTAGTAAGGTCAAGTAGAGAACATTGCAAAACCAATGACCAATGTGTATGTGGGAGATATATAATCACAGCTTTTATAATGGGAATATGTGTATCTGTGTATCTTCTGTCCCCAAGAATCGTCCACAATTAAGAAGGTTATTAATAATTAAGATCACAGGGCTAGAGAAATGGCTCAATGTTTAAGAGCAGCTGCTGCTCTTACAAAGGACCTGGGTTCAATTCCCAGCACCTACATGACAGCTCACAACCCTTTATAACATCAGTTCCAGGGATGTCTGATGCCCTCTTCTGGCCTCTGCAGGCACTGCGTGCATGTGGTGCACTCACACACATTCAGGCAAAATGCTCATACATACAAGAAAAAAAGATAAATCTTGAAAAATTTAAAAAGTAATTAAGGTCACAAAATGACACTTGATTTTACTCGCTTCCCCCCTCTCTACTTTCCCAATAGTGCCCAAGGACCCATGAACAGAATGGTGATGACAGCAGAGCTGGAGGTTGCGTATGGGCTCAGCGCATGAGCTTCTTACCAAGTATGATTCTTTGCTGTGGCAAACTCAAAATGGAGAGCAGTAGAGTCCAATGCTACATTCCCAATGAATGCCAGTTCTAAGGTGTCACAACTGGATAGTGTTCATTACAATGTTAGGCTCTCCTCATCACTGAGAGAAGCACATTTAGTCATGGGAACTAGCAGTTTTTTGAAGTTTATGTTGGCCTACCCTGATTTCGTTCTTCTCTCAGCACCTCAGTGGGATGGCAGAATGCCCTCGGTTCCTACACAAACATTCCTCTGAGTAGGCACTCATACTACAAATCTCATCATGCAGCAGTGGGCTTATGCCCACAACATTCACTGCTATTACCACACACCACATCATCAAGTACCAGCTGGTCTCATAGAAAGGTGGTGGCTCTGCACAAGAAGTTCTAGTGTGGCTTGGGGTCCACTGTGAGAGCCTGTCTCACAAAACAAAAAAAAGAAAGAAAGAAAGAAAAAAGAGAAACTGCACAGGTGCCTTGGCATACTCTGAAAAGCAGCACAGTGGGTCTGACTTGGTTGTTGGGAGTTATCAGAATCCACTAGCAACTCTAAAGAAAGACAGTACATCCTACCAGCTTGCAACAGTCCAGCGCTCTCCAGAGGAGCACCACAGCCAGCGACTCTGACCACCTCAGAACTTCCAAGCTGTCAGCCAGTCGCCATGGGCCTAATTACACACTGAAGCACTGTTTTCCAGTTGGAGGACCATGGTGGTGCAAATTAATGAATATACTGAGCAGCTGTATTTTGATCAGTTATTTTACTTCTGGAAGCCCATAACTATGAAATATTTTCTAAATCTTTTTTTTTTTTAACTAGAGAGAAACAATTGCTGTAGGAACACCTGAAAATATTTTATTTTATTGTGACCCTTTTTTCTTATTGTGAATATACATGAATTCTAGATTACATACCATGTCTTTGGATACATGTCAGAGGGGCGCAGGCAATGGTATGCCGAGAGTACCAAATGTAAAATTTTGCATCTTGGGGAATATACAGGTCTTAAATAAGGAATTAGATTACAAATTTTTCTCTTTTTTAAAAAATTCATACTGTTGGTTGTTTCATGTGATTTTTCTACAAGCAGTAAGTATATTACAAGTTTTTTTCTTACCAGTGAATGATTTGAATAACACTGTTCTATTTGCCTCTAAAATACCTTCATCCACAGAAACTGACCCATGGGATAACCTCAGTTTTGTTTTGTTTTCATTTTCTTTATAAGATATTTTTGCTTATTAGCATTTTTTTGTCTCAAATGCACAGGGGATGTTTTATATGTGAGGCTACAATTGATATTAGTAGAAGCTGCTCTCCTAATTCCCACTCACTGATGAGTAAGTCATTAGTTATGATGGTTAAAGTGAGTCATACACAAGAGCTAAATCAAGGCTACTATGGATTTGCACATACACACACACACACACTCATGCATACATGCACACACAATTAAAATACAGTGTATGGCGTGAATTGTGAACAGTCATAAAGAACAAACAAGCACTTGCTTCCACAGTTAGAATAAAACGTATTCCTGCATTAGCAGAAAAGAAAAGCAAGGTGGTGGCTCACTGTGGACTTGTTTATGGCTCCTGAAACTGATTAAATAATCTCCAACCTACACTGAAAGCCTTAATCCAACAAAGTATGTAAGAAGTTAGGATCTGACAATAAGGTGCTACCCTTGGGAAGATATCTACCAACTACTTTTAAGAATTTTAATTTCTTGTATCTTAATCCTAACCATGGTGGATCGGGAGTAACTAATACCCAAGGAAATAGTGATTTTGAAGAACCAGGCACTTCTAGATATTTTGAACTTTCTATTGTTTTGTGATATCAGAATAGTCATGCAGATTTGGCTATGCAAGAATCTGATCCTAGGTGTTGGGCTAGATTGAGTGATTAGTATATATTGGAAGGACTGTGTTTGGAACCTTCAGGCTTCCCTGAGGCATCTCATTACATTCTTTGTAATCCTCATCAATAAAATCCTCAGTAACCCACTAAAAAACTAAAGGCTGGTTTCTAAAATAATGAAAATTTGAGCTACCCTACTTAGTAAGATAATGCTTTGAGCTGAGGCACTTCACATTGTATGTGGACATGGGTAGGATGATAGAAATATAGTTTCAAAAACCATGTCCAGAGAGGGA
The DNA here is from genome assembly GCF_000622305.1 of Nannospalax galili. Classification (NCBI taxonomy): domain Eukaryota; kingdom Metazoa; phylum Chordata; class Mammalia; order Rodentia; family Spalacidae; genus Nannospalax; species Nannospalax galili. The sequence continues at coordinate 2,568,660 of NW_008360331.1, read as the reverse complement.
AGATTTATGTTTTTGTTACATACCTTTTATTTCCTTTTTTATATCAACACCACTGAAGAGGCAAAAAAATTTGTGTTAGGTAAGGTATGACAAGATTGGCATTGCCTAGGAAAGATCCAGTAGTTGATGGGATTTTGTATGCCCCTTAACCTGCTGACATGACCTTTACGCTGGGACCAAGGGTAAAAGCTAAATGCCCTTACTCTTGCCCATCTACATCCTATCAAAAGCATCTCCATTCTGCTTGATGACTATAGGGTTTGACACCTATGAACCACATAATCAGGCCTCTTGCTCTCTTGTTTTCCAGTTAGTTCTAGAAGAGGGTTTGGAGGAGGCAAGAGAAGTAGAGCAGAATTTGTCTGGGTCGTGCAAGCTCATCTTAGGCTCTTGTGTTCCTTCATGTCTCTTCAGCACCCTGTCCCAGCTGCTCTCCTAAACAGCTCTCTCTTCACCAGTTTCTGCGGGCTACTCCATCCCCTAAACCTCTATCAACAGGGGATTATGGATGTGCTGTACCAGTCATGAAGCACTGAACCACTCCCCTTGGAGTTTGTCATTTACTTCTAGGCATTTGATTGACACAGCAAAAAGTCTTCACTTCACTGCCTCTAATTAATACAATTCATGTGTTTACTTTCACTATAACCATTGAAATTACTTTTTCATTGTAGTTTCCAAGGTATCCATCTGGAATTTATTCATTTATAAGATAAGAAAATGAAAATATGTATTCTTGTCTTCCCCATTTTAACAAATCATTACATACAATATATACTATCTGGCATAGTTTTCATCAAAAATACCATCAAGATCCTATGTGAGCACATGGATTCCATTTGCTCCTGATGTTTATAACAACATAAAAAGCCAAAATAAAATTTGAAACAAGACTCTACCGATAAGCTAGTAAGCTTCTGATAGTATGAACAGCCTTACAGTGAGTATGTTGCTTCATACACTGATGCAGTCTGTAGGTTGACTGAAGGGGATATATTCCAAGACGTCCAGTGAGGCACTAGAAGCGCTGGCATTTCTGAACACACTGCATATTTTTTTCTCTACAGGAGCATAAATATGATAAAGTTCACCTTGGAAATCAGACACAGTGTCTCAGTGTGCATCTCTTTTGCTGTCATAAACACCATAGACAAAAGCAACTTTGGGAGGAAAGGGCTTGTTTTAACTTACAGGTTCTTGTCCTACTTGATCCGCTGCTCTGGTTTCCCTCAATGATTATATAGAAATCAACGGCAAACCAGGTATTGTCCTCTGTATAAACGACTTGATAGTTTCCTAAAGGACTTGATTATATATAAAGTTCAATGACTTACAAGGAAAAGTCTTAGAGATTATAGCATGTCAACTTTTTCTAGTACTTGTACTTTTCCTTGATAAAAGAAGTCCTCAGGACTATGAACTCTGGCACAATGTTTTAGTTTTCTTCCATGTGGACTCCACTTATGCATATGAATTCCATGCACATAGTATTCTAGGCTTTCAATGTTTACTTGACTACTTATGATCTTTGTGATGGCTAATTTTGATTAGCAATTTGATCAAATTAAGAAATGTCTAGAAAATTAGTAAGGCACACCTCCAATAAAATTTTCACAGGGTGTGTCTATAAAAATGTTTCCAGAGACAATTAGAATAAGTGCTCTATCTAATGAGTGCAGTACTCCTTTGATGTTTCATTATATTATGGGATAATTAGAGGTAGTGAAAGGAAGGAAGCGTGGTCTACTGGAGGAAGTAGATCACTGGCTCATGTCTTTGGGGGCTACATACATTTATGACCTCTTTTTCTTTTTTAAAAAATAATTTATTGGGAATTTCATACATGCATATAAGGTGTTTTGCTCAAATCCATGCCCACTCCCTCCCTTCCAACTCCTCCCATATCTCCCCATCACTTTTTTCTGATAACTTCATGTGCTCTTTCTTCTTTTATTCTTTTTTATGGGGATTTTTGCTACTCTAACGCTCCCCCCTCTGAAGAGGTAA
>NW_008360331.1:2547921-2565392 GCF_000622305.1 Nannospalax galili | reverse complement strand
TAAGTATGTCCCTCTTCTTGTTGCTAAATTGCTCATGTCTATCTTCTACCTATAATTCTCTCAATAACTGGAAATCTTTTTTTAGAAATATTTTTTAACTTAAAAAAAACTTTATTGAGAATTTCATACATGCATATAAGGTGTTTTGATTAATTCCATGCCCACTCCCTCCCCTCCAATCCCTCCCATATCTATCTTTTTTTTCTGATAACTTCATGTATTCTTTCTTCTTCTTTTTTTAAATGGGATTTTTTGCTACTCTAACATTCCTCCCTCTGAAGAGGTAATCCTAAAATCTTTCAAGGATTAGATATAAGCTCCCAAATACTTTCAACATTTTTGGCCTTTGGACAGAGTATGTTGCGAAGAGGTCCAAGGACATTTTGACTTTTAACCAAGAAACTGGCTACTTTTCTTTGGGGTCTTTTTACCCAAACTGCCTAGCCAATTCCTACCTCCTATTCTTAACACACCATCCTCTGAAGAGGTTACCCAACTTGCGGATAGGGAATCAGGACGCAGACTGTTCTTGCTTCTTCCATGCTGAACAGGGACTCAGGGTGAGGCAGCTGGGGTACCCCTTCAGTGGGAATGACCCCTTTTTGTAACTCTCTCTCTCTCTCTCTCTCTCTCTCTCTCTCTCTCTCTCTCTCTCTCTCTCTTTGTTTTTCCATGCCCTCCTTCCATGATGAACTGAAACTTTTGTGAGCGAAAACTGATCTTTCTGCCTTTACATTGTTTTCTGAGGTATTTTTGTTACAGTGATGAAAAGTCTAAATAATAAAAAAAATGTTATTGAGAAGTGGGTTCCTTGCTTTAATAAAACCTGACCATGTGGTTCTTAAGTCTAGGAACTGGTTTGTGGGAGCGATTAAGCTAGGAAAGGCCCCAAATGCTCAGGACAAGCAAAATGTGCACAGTTGACTGTATTCATTAGGTTTCAGATGGAGTAAGGGCTCTATTGAGAGTCTGACTAGAGACCATTCATGGCTATAGTCTGGCATAGATTTTTTCTAAACTTTGTCCATTTCCTAAAACTCTGTGAAACTTCAAACTCTGAGTTTGAGGGTGCTGGAGTAATTACTTTGCCAGAGGAAACTTTAGGATAGCACTCGGGCTGTGAGCTGCCTGGTGATTGACAGATGCTTCTGGCTAGATTTAGAGTCAGAATTCAGAACAAAAAGCTGGAGAGTAGGATTTGAAAAGCACTCAGTCTGGCCAGAAAAAGTGAATTGATAGTTTTGTGTATACAAAAAGGTATTTTTTTTCTTTTTGACAGGCTTCACACTGTAGCCCATGCTTGCTTTCAACTCTATATCCCAGGTTGGTCTCCCAGTCAAGCCAATTTTCTTGCCTTAGCCCTCTGAGTACTAGGATGACTACAGGTAAGTTCCACCATTCCAGTTGTTGTGTTGTTAAGATTAGTGCCATTAAAAAAGAATTTGTGTCTTGCTACCCATAGATTGTTTCAGCTCTCAGAAAACATCAGAGAAAGTGTTAATGTGCAGAGGATGGTGGTTAGTGTAGAAACTTACAACTGGTCATAGTGCAGAGAATAAGTGACTATGAACTGCTCAGCCACAAATGGAGCATCTCTATCACTGACCCAAAGTGTCATGGACCATTGTGAAAGATGGGGCAGAAAGATTGTAAGACCACAAGTCAAGGAGGACTGGAGCAAAGCAGTATCTTCTGAGCATGACAGGACTCTAACTCATGAACTCATGGCTGCTATGGTTGCTTGCAGAAGATCAAGCCAGTCAACATTCTAGCATGGAGGGAGAAGGAGTTCATGAGTCCCCACACCTAACTGAGGAGCTATGGACAGTTGATTACGTCTAGAGGAGGGAGAGTCAGTTTTCTTTAAGGGTGTGGCTCCTGGTAGCTTGACCCTGCTCCAGTGGATAGTCCCACAGTCATACATACGGACAGCACAAACTGGAGTTGATGGGTTATTTAAAAAACTAAAACAAAAACAAGGACACCAAGTTAGGGGGCAGGGATATGGGGTGGATCTAGGAGGCGGTGGAGGTGAGTATGATCATAATATATCGTATGAAATTCTCAGAGAATTAAAAAAATACTTTTAAAGAAAGAACTCAAGCACTTTGCACTCATGATATAGGAAAGACGCATGGAAGGCATCTTAGAATTTGGCCAGACTTCACTCATTGTAGGCTCCAAGTGTCAAAATTATAAATTTATTTGAAAGACATTTCATTGAGAAGAGAGCCACTGGGGCACCCTTCTTGCACAGGGTGCTCAGGGAAGCGTTTTTATCAGGCTTAATAGTAAAGGCACAAAGGGGCTGCAGTAGCATGATTCTAGGTCCTTGGTAACTCTTCCAACTGGGAGGATAACTTGGTGCCATTCACATTGTTTCACTAAATTTTTCCCTTTTCCCTCCCTGGGAGACCCTCATGTACCCTCGGAGGACTCTAAGGTCTCCCGGTCCTGACACAGATTGACAAACCGACATAAGACATCCTATTTGGATTTTGTAGTTTATGTGACATTTGGGAGGGGTATCTTACAAAAACACAGATTCTTATAGGCTTTTCCTTTTCCATATTTAAAATGCACACGTCCCCCACCTGGTCTCTCTCGCTCACTTTTTGCCTGTGCTCAATATGGAGGCAGCTCTACTGCTTTGTCCCAGGGTGCTCCATGTTGCCTTCTCAGTGGCCTGAGTGCCTCATCTTGCCCTGCTGAGGAGCCCCCTGAGACAGGTGTGGCATCTGCCTTGCCTTTCACCATGCATTTTTTCCAAAAATGGTGATTACCCCATTCATGGCTGTGCTTGAAAGTCCACACATCCAAACATAAGTCCAGTGGCTTCCCGACAGCCACACAAAATGGTGAGAGAGAGGCCTCATGGTTTTCCTGGCTTATATCTCTATAGCCCTTCCCCTTAATGGGCTTGACTCCTTCTGCAGAGTGTGGGGAGGTGGTGGGACCATGGCTTGTCAGAGGAGTTTCCGGGTAACACTTCACCCTTTCCTCTGGCTTTTACAAACTTTCCACTACCTCTTCTGCAAGGGTCCCTGAGCCTTGAAGGGAGTGCAGGACAATCTCTCTTATATCATGGTGAGGTATTGACCTCTTGGGCATCCCCATCATCCATGGCTGCTGATCTATCTCAGTGGTGTGTCCTCTACTATAAAGACAAATGGAAGGAAGTAGACACATCTAAACAAACACAGATGTAAATGCAAATGCCTAGAAGATATCCCAGTAGGTGTACCATATTCATTAAACAGTATATTTGCAATAGCTTCCCCACAGGGGCCAATAGCCTTCCCTGACACAGAGATTGGCCTGGTCTACAGCACCAGATATGTGTTCCACCCCTAGGAGCAGGCCTTATCCAGTTAGAAATTTGTCAGTTGTACGTATGTTAGTTGAGCCATTATTGTACAGGCAGGCATTGCTTGGCATGTCCACAGAGTGCAGCACATGGGGTCCATTGTTGAGCAGAATTATAGGGGATCCTTTTTCCCCACCCACCTGCATAGCACCTTCTAGTAACATGGCCTTACTGACTTTTCTAGTGTACAACCAACATTAATGGCTATAGCTTTGGTTAATTTGAGGGCCTCTAGGATCTCTGACCAAGAGCTCATAGGGCAACAACCCACTCCTGGTACTGCAATTTTTCTTAACAGTTGTACAGTTTTGTGGGCCTCTGTTTTTATTGTACCCAACCATAAAACTCTCAAGAATCTTATAGCTATAGCTGGCCTTTGTTTCTTCAGGTGTACTTGATATCATTAAAATGGGTTTCACATCTATAAAATACTCAAAGGTTAACCTCATATATTAAATCAATCATAGACAATGTCTAACACAGCATGGAAAGTTTTTACCCATTTGTATCAATTCCTTTCTCCATAGATCTCTGTTAGGTACCATAGCATGTGTAAGAGGCAGTATTTTGGTTAGTTCTTTACTATCTTTAGTTATCCATTTGAAGTCATTTTGCATTTTGAGGATTTTACATGGAGTATCTTTGTATCTTCTTATCCTTGATACATTTGCAGGAGGTGGCACAAGTTGCCTGACCATGCACTGGGCTAAGGATGCAGAGGGTCTCTTTTGTCCCTGCCGCACCTGTTGATCTCCTGAGTCAGGCAGGGCCTGGGTCTTCCTCTTGGCTGTAACCATCTCTGCTGCCTTTCCATTTACCATACCTGCTGGGGGAGGCTCTGGTGGGAAAAACTGCCTCCACCCCTAGCATAGCCTTTCTCAGGAGAGAAATGTACCTTATTTACTCTTTGGGGATCCTTAACCACCCCAGGACAGTTTTTATCCTCTGAATGCCTTTTTGAACTGTTCTTCAAGTTTTAAAGCCTTCCAGAACCTCCTTAGTACCAAATGTGGTTTTCTATCAATTTTTTCTTTGGGAATTTGGGCTTGACATAAATCTTGCCACATTTGTCTTCAAGTAACCCAAATGGACTATTTTTTTCTGTCTTGTCTTTTTTTATATCTCTTGTAGGTTGCTCTGTTATTCTACAGACACATTTTACATGCTGGCTTGAGTAACTTAGGTCTGCCAAAGCATCCCTCACTTTACAAAGATTCTGTTCCACTAAAGGACTTAGCAAAATCATTAAAGCTCTATACCATTCTTGAGGTCCCAGTTGAATTAAGCTTTCCTTCATATCTCTGGTGAACACAGCCCTATCTGGCCCAGTAAACTGGGCATTATATATTGCCTTTCTCATACCTAGTACTTTTAGTAATGCCTATCCCTCTTTTATAGTCCTCCAGATCCTGCTAATCATGGAAATCTCCATTGGTGATGACCATGTAACTTCAATACCTTGCACAAGCCAAGCCATTCCATTAGGGACTGCTCCCTCCTGTATTAGCCTAGGTTGAAGAGCCTATGTCTCAAGGATGGATGGGTGATTATATAACTCAACTGTGAAGCTTCCAAAGGACTTAAACTGACATTATTTGCTCCCATGCCCCATACCTTCATGAACCACATGGTGAGGGCCTCTTTGATTGTTTGAAAGTTTTTCCTAGTTTCAACAGCTCCAGTGTGGAGTATTTCCTCCTAGCTACAATACTGTTAACTCTTTTTCTTTTTTGCATCAAAGGTTGTTGAATCTGAGGGGCAGCTTTAGCTACTGTTATTTTTTAGGTTGTTTCTTTTGTCATTACAATCTGTATTTTTCCTTTGGTCTTTTGACTCCCAGTCCCCTAACCTTACACAAGTTAAAATCTCCCATTTTTTCCTCTCTCTCAAGCTCTGAGGCTGACAGTGAATTTGTCAGAAATTCCTTAGCCTTTTCAGTCTCACTGGGGCTGCTTCTTTGTTTTAGACAAATCTTTTATTATGCAAAATGGCCACACCTTCTCTCTGGGTTCCCTTCTTGGGTCCAAGGCTTGTAAAATTTTTTCTAGGCTCTCTTTGACCTTTAAGGAATCGTCACATACAGACTACAAGCTCTGAGGCTGACAGTGAATTTGTCAGAAATTCCTTAGCCTTTTCAGTCTCACTGGGGCTGCTTCTTTGTTTTAGACAAATCTTTTATTATGCAAAATGGCCACACCTTCTCTCTGGGTTCCCTTCTTGGGTCCAAGGCTTGTAAAATTTTTTCTAGGCTCTCTTTGACCTTTAAGGAATCGTCACATACAGACTACTAAACTATTTTCCCTTCTTGGGTCCAAGGCTTGTAAAATTTTTTCTAGGCTCTCTTTGACCCTTAAACTATTTTCCCACATTTACAGGATGGCTGTGGCCCAGAGAGTTTCCCATTGAGTTGGTCCCCATCTGTGTGGTCCACATCATTCTAGTTACATATTCTATGATCCAGTGTATAATTCATGTGAACACCGCTAACCACCTTGCTTTACCTGAACTTCTGAACTTCTGTGGTTTGTTGTTTCCACTGTCATTCTGCTGGACTGCACCAATTGTTTCACCAAATTTTTCCCCTTTCCCTCTGAGGACTCTAGGGTCTCCTGGTCCTGATGCAGATTAACAAACCAACATAAAACATTCTTTTTAGATTTTGTATGGTTTATATGATATTTGGGAGGGGGTGACTTACAAAAACACAGATTCTTATAGGCTTTCCTTTTCCATATTTGAAATGCACACACCATCTGTCTCCCACCCCATCTCTCTTGCTTGCCTTTTGTTTATGCTCAAAATGGTGGCAGCTCTCTCGCTTTTTCCCAGTGTGGTCCATGTCACCTTCTCACTGGTCTGAGTGCCTCATCTCAGCCCACTGAGGAGCCTCCAAGACAGGCAGGGCATCTGCCTCACCTGTTACCACAGCCTATTCCAAAAATGGTGACTGCCCATTCACGGCTGTGCTCGAAGGTCCACACACCCAAACATAAGTCTGGTGGTTTCCCGACAGCCAGACGAAATGGTGAGAGAGCAGCCACATGGTTTTCCTGGCTTATATCTCCATAGCCCTGCCCCTTAATGGGCTTGACTCCTTCTGCAGAGTATGAGGAGGAGGTGGGGTTATGTCTTGTCAGAGAGTCAAACACATGACACTTTTTTCTTTGTAAGCAGAATGCAAGAGTCATATGGCCATGAAGGTTTCCACCCAGATTTCAAAACGTTGGGTTCCTACAAGTCCTTGAGAGGGAAATGTGTCAAATTGAAGGTGAAGCACTAGAGTGGAGAGACCCAGATATTGGAAATGCTAAGAACAGTGGATATCTAGGCAGGAAGAATACAAGCAACAGGGTCAGAGCAGGAGAGGAACCATCTAAAAAGTCAAGGCCGTGGCAGGGAGTTCCCAAGCCCTTTGGGGCTCACATCACACTATTACATGCAAAGTGCCAGGCACAGGGCTTCAGGATTTGTGGCTTGCTGTGCTGGGTTTCAGTCTTCTTTTCTGTTCATCCTTTCTCTGTATCCATTCCTCCATTTTGTAATGAGAATGTTTACTTTGTGTCATTATGTACTAGAAGTTTGTAGTTTGTCTTTTGATTTTCATAGGAGATTGTAGCTAGGAGTTGTCATGAGTCTCAGAGAAGCCTTTGAACTTGGGCTTTTGAACAATATTGGAATACCTATAGGGACTCTTGAAGTTGGACCAAAGAATTTTCCCTTATGAGGTAGACATGAGTATTTTGGGGGCTACATGGGATGTTGTTATTTAAAGATAAGTTTAGTGTGTCAAGTAACAAATGGTTTGAGTGGATTAAGAAATGCCTAAGAGATTAATAAAGAACACCTCTGGGTATGCCCTTGATGGTTTCCAGAGACATTTTGATGATTAAGGCTCTAAGCTAATGAGTGGAATCCTTGATGGAGTCATTGTATGATAGCACTGTTGGGAGGTGGTAAAAAGTAAGGAGTGGGGCTACTTGAAGGAAGTAGATCATGGGGCACGTCTTGGGAGTTACTCCATTCCATGGATCCTTCCTACATCCCTCTCCCTCTGGTTCTTGTCTGGCCTCCTCTATTCTGCCATGCCTCCCCACTATGATGGACTGAATACTCTGAAGACGTGAGTCAAAATAAATCCTTCTTTCTGTGTTGTTCTCTTTGATTTGTTAGTCACAGCAATATAAAAGTCCAACTAAAATAATTCAAAATTATTTTATTTTCCTAGAATGTATATGCATCACTGAGTGTGATATAGAATCAGTTCTTCTTTTGCCTTTAGGTTTTTCTTCCTTTTACTAAAAATACACTTTTATTTTTAAAAAATGAAATTTATTTTTATTTTATGTGTATGAGTGCTTTGTCTGCATATATGTAAGTGTACCACATGTATGAATTAACCATGGAGACCAGAAGAGGGCATTAGGTCCCCTGGAACTTGAATTACATGCAGTTACTAGCTACCATGTGGGTGGTAGGAACTGAACCTGGGTCCTCTACAAGAGCAGCCAGTATTCTTAATCACTGAGCCATCTCTCCAGCCCTGCCCCCCCCAAATACACTTTCCCTTAATTTACTGTTGTATGTTATAGGGTTTTGGGTAGAGTTTTATGTTTAAGCTTTATTATAATGTATTTGAATTTTATGTTATGGCTCAATTTTGTTGATATTAGTTAACTTCTGAAGCACATGTATTGACATGAAACCGGCCATTGTTTTGTCAGCTTCTCTTTTTAATTCTAGAAGCTGCTTTTACTTTATATCTTGGGTACAAATGTTGATAATCATTTACTCTTTATTAGATATTATTTAGCATTAAAACCTCTCTTTTTCCAGTTAATTATTTTTATGTACTTATTTATTTTTGCTTTAAAGCTGAATTGATGAAACAGTAACATATTTCTTTTTCTTGTTGGCATTTGTTTGAAACTGTCTTCTCTGTAGACTTTTTCGTTAGTGTAATGTTCATTATATAAAATAATGAGCTTCATCATCATACATTTTCATCCATAATTTGATTATGTCTGCCCCATCACCCGCCCTCCCTCGATTCTTCTTGCTTCTCCCATTGATGTCCTTCCTGTCTACTTCCATGTCTCTCCCAACCTCTTTTTAACTTCAGTTTCCAAAACTGAAAAACAACATGTGATATTTGGTTTTGGAGTTTGGCTTGTTTCATTAACATGAGGATCTCCAGTTCCTTCCATTTTCCTGCAAATGACAGAAGGTCATCCTTGCCTGTGGTGTAATAAAATGCGAATGTGTGCATCTCCCACCTTTTAATCCTGGGCAGCCAAGATGATTCCATAACTTGCCTATTATGAATAAGGCCCCAGAAAGTGAAACATTTCTGTGGTACGCTCACTGTGATCCCTTTGGGTGCATATCCAGGAGTGGCATGGCTGGACCATATGGTTATTTCTATTTTTTGAGTTTTTGGGGAATCTCCAAAAATTAGTGGCTGCACTCATTTCCCCGCCACCAACAGTGTGTGGGTTTCTTTTCCAGGGCACCCTTCCAGGACTTTTACATTTTCAATTTTTCTTTGTATTGTGGTTTCTGAGTTCTTCTTATCTTATCCTTTAACTAGTAAATAACTAGTTTTCCTTCCTTTAAAATAAATGAAAAGTCTTTGTACTATGAAATAAAAAGCCAACCTGGAATTTAATTATGTTAACCGAGTAACATGCTGTCATTTTCCATCTTGCTTCCTTTATATAATTATGCAACCCCCATGGTTTCCTTGATTTCCTTTTTAACCCTCTTAAATTTCTTTGAATATTTGGAGGAAGTCAGAATATACATGACTGTATTCCTTATCACTTATTGGAAAGAATAACCTAGCAATTAAAAGTGATATAAGTACGATGATCTTTTTCTAATTCTAATATATTTGTAGAAAAATCATTAGCATTTGTATATCAATAATTACTTCTGTTAGTAAGTTATTTCTCTGTATTAGAAATTGGATAACTTTTGCTTTTTAAAAAATACATTGGTATCAACTATTTAAAATTATAATGATATTACTATACAATATATTTTCTCTTTTATAACATCTAGAATCCTTTTAGAAGTTTGTTAATAGTTTACATCTAAAATGTACCCCCAAGAGACCATGTGATAAAGTCTTGCTGTGGACCTGATGGCACTGTTGGGAGGTGGTGGGGACTTGAGGAGGTTGAGCTCTGCTGGAGGAAGTAGGTCAGCTAAATGCGTGCCTTTGAGTGGTCTTTATCTTTCCAAGACTCCCAAAGTCCATTTTACATGGCTTCCATTCATAAAGGACAATAACTTCCTATTTTCATTTCAAAGATGTGAGCCCCTCATTACCTTTGTATTCTAAATATAGTTAAAATGCTTTTCAAATTCTTTCATTAATTTGCTTCTGTGGATGTGAATTCTTCTGTTTGAAGCATCTTTTGAACTGCTCAAGGTGTGAATTACCTTGTGTATGATTCCTGTTGGATTTCACTGTGTACATTATAATCTTCCCTCCCTCCCTCCCTCCCTCCCTCCCTTCTGCTCTCTCTCCTTCCTTCTCTCTCCTTCTCTTCCTGCCCCATCCATCCATCCCTTCCTCCTTCCCTTCCTTCTTTCCCCCCTTCCTTCTGTCTTCTCTTTCTTCCTTCCAGATTTGCTGTAGTTTGGCTTTCAGGAACTGCTGGACACTCACTCTCAGGCCTCTCGATCAACTGTATGATGTGGTGCTTTGGCTACCTGTGACCCCAGGGCCCATTTCCACTGTATTTGCCAGAGACATTGCCTGTAAACACTGTAAGCTGGCGGTAACTATTTTCTAGTGGCAGACTTTGTTCAAGAATCATTAACCATTGAAAAATGGTCTTTTTTCTTTGTAAAATTAGACATAAAGAAGTCATGTGCCTCTCATTTCTCAGTTGTATCTATCTCTGATGTTATAAGAAATAATTTTAAGATGTTATCTATTTCACAAATGTAAGGTCTTAGTGTGAGTCCCATCTTTACAAGTTCTGGCTTGCCACTCTTAGGCCTGCAACGACTAGACAAGTCTGCAGCTTGGTTATTGTTAAGTGATTGTCATGGGGCCGCTCATGTGTGATTCCTGTTCCTGAACAGTAATTAGCAAGGATAACACTTTTACTTGGAACCTAGATGATACAGCTTCTTATTGTGCCTTATTTAAGATAGTTTTTGCAATCACTGCAGGTAATTGCTTCGAAGGTTTCAGCTGATGTGCGTAGGTATAAGAAGCTCAAGTGAATTCACTCTCTGATCTTCCTGCAGCCTGACTGGGCCTGTCTTCCTGCAGAACCTTAACCTAAGCACCACTTCTTGTCCTTTAATCCACAAAGATGTACTTTTTCCATGTCTGAATGCTCCCCGTATTTTATACGTTGCAACTTAATGCAGTTGTCTTAGAATCATAAACTGGCTTTTTAGGAGGAGGCTAAGTCATGAGGTCAGAGTCCTTATAAACGGTACACAGTCCTTGAGAAGAGGCGTCATGTGGCACACAGCCTTTTCTCTCTTCTGTCACACAAGGACACATTGCTCAAAATACCTTCTTAGACAAGACCTGGCTGTCAGCAGACAGAGTAGTTTCTCAGACATTGACCTTGAACTTTTCAACCCCCAGAACTATGGGAAAATATATTTCTATTATTTGTAAATTATCATCTCTGTATTTCTTCAGTGCCACACATGAACTAAAATATTTTTCATTTGCCTTATCACAGGGAATATTTCAGTAGTATAAATTTGTGAGGTTGAGACTCCTGTGGGATTCCTAGTTCTTCCCTGGGTCTTCTATATGAAGACATCACAAAATCCAGAACTGCTTCGTTATTGTTGAGCATAGAAAATGATTGCTGATAGAAAATGATTAATTTTTATGACATTGCTCCTTAACACTTTAGGAAAGGAAAATGCCAAAATGGATAAATTTTCCATGAATTTTGGTTGAACCAGAGTATTTAAAACTTGTTGTTTGATAAGATGGTGCATGACTATAATTCCAGTACTTGGAAGAGGCAAGAGGATCAGGAATTCAAAATCATCTTCAACTATGTACTGAGTTTGAAGCCAGGCCACGCTACATGAGATCTTGTCTTCAAAATCCAGAGACACAAACAAACAAAAATGTGCCTACTGGCAGTTAGTACCATTACATCACCTCCGAGAGAATGGAATATTCCTTCAGAGACAGATTTCGATAATTGAACCTAATCACATTTGTAGAACACTAACATTTTTCAATAAAAATTTTTGTTAGTGCTGCATTTTGTATTTAGAATTAAAAGTAATTTAAATGGAGATAGAGAGCCAATTGACTCAGATGAAATAAAATTAATCCAAAAATAATTCTTCAGAAATGAGAATCCTGAAAGATAAATGCCAGGAAATTTATATTAAATCAAATTTCTCTCCAAAAAAGAATACCAACATTGCTATATTGTTAACAAGTGCTAATGGCCATTCAAAAATTCCACTTAAGACAGTTTTGCAGAAAAAATCGTTATCTGCATCATTAATGCTATATGCTAGGCTGTCTTGATCCCTTTGTATTTAGTGTATAGTCAGTAATAAAGGAATTTAACTTTTTGTCTCACATTTACTTCAAGTTCATGTTCAACTTGTGATCATTATGCACAAAAATGGAATTGTGTGAACGAATTGGGCAATGTTTCTTTTTTATGTGTGTATGTGTGTGATGTGTACATGCATGTATGTGTATATATGCTTGCATACATGGTAGAGCACATGTGTACAGGGGCACATACATGTGTGTGCACATGTGTGGAGATCAGAGGTTAACAGTAGGTATGGTAGTTTGAATGAGAATCTCTCTTGGAAACTCCAAGTATTTGAACACCTGGTCGCCAGTTGGTGGCACTGATTGGGGAAAGGCATAGAATCCCTGGGAAGGGTGGCCTTGCTGGAGGATGCAAACCACTGGGATGGGCTTTGAGAGCGTATAGCTTGCCCATTTCCAGTTTATCCCTCATGTTTCCTGTGCCTGCCTGAAGATGTGATGGCTCAGCTTTCTGTCTATGTGGCCATGCCTCTCTGCCATGATGAAACCCAATGGAACTATAAGCCAAATAAAGTCTTCATTCTCTAAGTTGACTTGGTCATCAGGCTTTATTACAGCAATAGAAAGATAACTAATACAATGGGTGTCTTTCTTGACTGTTGTCCACTTTATTTACTGAGGCAGATTCTCTCATTGAAGTCAAAGCTTACAATTCATTGAGTTGGTGAGCCTAGCTAGCCAACCTGTCCCAAAGGTCCTGCCTCTACCTCCAGAACACTGGATTACTGGCAGGCTGCCATGCCTGCTTGGCTTTTATGCGAGTGAAAACTCAAACAAACTCAGATCTAAGCTCCAGCCTTACACTTGCAAGGTAAGCACTTTACCCACCAAACCATCTTTCCAGCCCCTCTGGCAATATTTTCATACTTCAAATTTCTACTTATTTCTCTTTAGTTCTCTTGCATAGGCAAAATACCACAATTAAAATATATTTTATTGAGTTTTTGTATGATTCATACAATAATTCTTAATCAAATTTAGATCCCTCCTTGTCTGTGTCTACCCCCGAGACTCCCCAACTGCACCTCATGCATTCTTTCATATATGTTAAGTCCTATCTGGTCAAGAAATTGTACCTAGATGTCCTTCAGTGCAAGTTCATCGACTGGAGTCTAGCCAGTTCTCATGAGCATGCTTCCCGTGGCCTGAAAGCCTCTGTTTCCCTATGTTTGCAGACCAACCTTGGCTCTTACAGTCTTTCTACCCCCTCTTCCACAATGGTTGTTGAGCTGTGGGAAAACACCCCAGTTTTTATAGTCATTGTAAACATGTTGTTTTACCCATATAGAGATTGAGGTAAGAATTGTTAGAGCTGATGATGGTTATGTAGTGATTTAGTAAAGAGGAAATAAAAGTAGGTTTATAAATGGTGACTTGAAAAATGAAAAACTGAATATATATGAATTCACAAAATTAACATATATTCATATGTTTGGAGTTACTCAAGAAGCTTATTGTCATGTTTATGGGAAAAATCAGAGTATTTTACTTTGCTTGCCTTGGTAATTTGATGACCCTGTCCTTATTCCTTTCCCAAGCTTGTTGGGCTGGGAGAAGCTTATTAGCTTCTTTTTTCCTTCATCTACTTCTGGCCTCAATCAATAGCTTCTGGTTCTCTCTCAGCTTAGTTTAAAGGTAGAGTGGGCAAGCAAGCAGGGGATAGACAGTAAGAGGCACATACCATTCTAATTTTGGCTATAAAGAAATATCTGTACACTCTCTGATTCCAGTAGATATTTATAGGACAGTATTTTGTAGAACATTTTTATTGGTTATCAGTATGGTCTCCTTCATTTGTAGAAAGCTCTTAAAGTTCCTTTAAACCTTATTTATTTTAGCTTTTATTATTTTACCCCCTTTGTGACTAGTCAATTTCATCATCAAAGGGAAATAAGTTAAGGGAGGAAGGATTTATTCTGGCTCACAGTTTCAGAAGTTTCAGGTCACTGTAGGAAGGAAGGCATGTGGAAAACAGTAGCTCACATCTTGATGGTCTGAAGGTAGACAGAGGCCCAACAGGAAGGAGCCAGAGCAAGATATAGCCACAATAAGACACTGAGACATACCCTGTAGCCTACTTCCTACCCAGGCCTCACCTCTTAATTTGTACCATCTCCCAGAAATATACAGTCTATAAAGTGATTAACCTACTAGTTAGGTCAGAACCTTCATAATCTGATCATCTCTGGAAATGCCCTTAAAGACACATGCAGAGGCATGCTTGACTAAGCACTCAGGCAATTATCAATCCAATGAAGCAATTTAGTTTAGCTATCACAAACTCCATGGAATTTTATCTCTCAGTTTCTTTCTTAATTTCTTTTCTACTGTCTTCATCAACTAATGTAGTGAAAATGTCCAAGAATCACGCAATGTTTTTAGGAAATTCCTTTTTTTTTTCTTTTTGTTGATGCTTTGAGAATTTTGTAAGATGTATTTTGATTATATTTAGGCCTTCTTCCTCATCTCTTCTCAGATCTACCCCCACCTCCATTCCCCAGTTAACTTCATGCTTGCTATTATTTTTACTTAAGGCTGATATAATTTGTGTTCCCCACATATTCTTGGCTATAGGTCTATCCCTAGGGAGTTGTCACTCTAACCAACACCACATCTTTAGTGAAAATTGACTTTCCCTCTCTCAGCAGTCATCAATTGCCAATGCTTCCTTAGTTAGGCATAGGGTTTTATGCTCACCTTCCTCCTTTATGTTGGGATTTTGTCTGGCTTGGGCTTGCATAGGTCTTGTGCATGCTGTCAGAAGTGCTATAGGTTCATATGTACAATTGCCCTGTTGTGAGCCCTATGAGCTACAGTAACAACTGGTCTGGCAACCACTAGTGCAATGGTGGCACAAATGGTATGGGAGTAACCAACCACTTTCTTCTTGGCCTGCTTCACAAGATGGAGCCCATACCTGACACTGTTATCAGGGCCAAGAACCTGTGGCTAGACTGGTCATAGACCATATGGAAGAAACTACTATATTATTGTCCTACATAAATGTAGTATTAAATTGACTCCTAATAACTTTTTTTTTTTACCCATAGATTAGTGACTTTCACGGTTCTCACCAGGGAAGCTTCTTGCAGCAGATGGTGATTTATACAGAGACCCACAACTGATCAACATCCAGTGCTCTTAATGCAGAGCACTAATCTTTAAATGGTACATCTATATCACACCCTCTCCTCCCAAGGCTCATGGGTCATTGTGGAAGAGGTGGCAGAAAGATTATAAGAGCCAGACATGGTGGTTGAATTCAAAAAAACCATGTAACTTTTTAAAAGTTAAACCTTTTATGATTTGGGATCTTGGCCAGTATGTCTTTACAATGTACAGCATTTGTTACATCTTAGTATCTCAGCTTTGTCAAATGTTTCCTGTCAGGACAACACATTGAAAAGTTTGTTGAGGGAAGATACAATTTTCAATTGACAAAGATTTGAATCTAGTGGTCCATGATTTCACTGAAAATCGCAGGGTTCTTTGCTGTTCTGAGGACTGCAGAATTTTAAAATACCTTCATTTTCTCTAATCTACAGAGCAACTTAGATCTTATTTGCATTTGTTGAATTTTTTGACTCTTCCTGTGGTAGAGGGTTAAGGGCGTGTACTAAAATGGGGTTTAGGAGTTGGCATTTGTTTTTCAATCATACAAAGATATTTTATTTTCAACTGTTGAGAAGAAAAATATGTCCAATTCTCAAAGAATAGATTTTCTATAACTAAAAATTCTTATGAAAAATTTCCCCTAAGTTTATTAAAACTCACTTGTGATTTTCATATTTGATTAAGAACTTTTAGTCTAATTTATTTCTCTCCCTAAGATTTCTTAAATTGTTCAAAGAACTGGATTCCAAAATGACCTTCAGTACTTAAGACTTTTGGTCTACACTGCATTTTGCCTCATAACAGCAGACTCTCATAAAATGCAAACGTTAAAAACTGGACTTTAAAAATAAGTCAAGGTTTTAAAAATACATCAAAATTACATTTTCTTATCAGACTAGAATGCCAAATATATCTCAGCTTTCATCGCACTTCCCCAACTAAGCTTAAAGTTGTGGAGAATCACTCATAGCCTTTTTGGTTCAGAGTTATTTTGTGTAGTTTACCTGCTGTTTTCATTACAGACATGAAAAGGAAGGCATGAATATCTGACATAGAATCAAAGCATGTCTGCATAAAGATTGTTTCTAGCTTCCATGTGTAACAGATGTGGAGATGCGAAAAACATTTGCCAGTCTTAATTGACGAGGTTTTTCTTCATACCTCTTCATATTCTAAGCTTTCCTTTGAAGTGTGGTCTGGGGATTTGATCTTTCCTTTCCTTCCTCATCTCCCTTCCTTTCTTTTCTTTCTTCTCTCCCATTCCCTTTAAACTCTAGTCTCAGCTCTTGGCATTGGGGCCTCAGTTCTCTACTCTGAAATTCGATGGTAATATCTGAACTAGAAACCTGACAATGCAGTAACGCGCACACCTACTGTCCACGCAAGGTGAAGACACTAAGAATACTGTCAGCAATACTGAAGATGGTCTCATTACTACTTTATTTTTGTGTGCCTCTTTGTTATCTTTGGACTAGGTACCTCCTTGGTACTTGAATTTCTCATCCCTAGTGAAGTCTAGCATTCTTATTGTGAACATAGTAGCTTCTGAGAGTACTGCTGAATAAGTAAGGGATCAAAAGTCTGCTCAATGTGAGCTAGGTTTCTGTCTTCCTAACTGTACCATCAGCCTGCTGAGATGGATAATCTGATGTTTCCAGCTTCCAGTTTACTCATATTAGATATGAACTCTGGTTTAGATTAGACCCAACTTTGCAACACATTTGTGTTATTTAAAAATTATTTTAACCTCCTGGCCTGCTCTCCTGCACTCAGGCCTCTCTTGGGGTAAGTCTATCACGCAGCCCGCCGCACCTTGACTCCCCAGGCTTCATTCGCCCTTCCATCTCCCCCACTGTTCTCTGCTCCTGGTTTGAGCCCTGCGCCATTCCTGGTCTTGGGTCCCCAGACACCTGGGGAACTGGTGCTGCTTCCTGATCCTTTTCGCCCAGGCCAGCTTGGTGCCTTCCTTGGGCTCCAGGAGCACTGCTTCTGGACCTGGCCCCACCCTCACCTCTCCCTGCTTCCCTGGACCTGCACCACGGGCTAACTCTCCTAACCTGCTCTCCTATCCTCAGGCCTCTTGGGCTAGGTCTATCGAGGAGCCCTCTGCGCCTTGACTCCCCCAGCCTCATTCACCCTTCCATCTCCCCCACTGTTCTCTACTCTTAGTTGGGGCCCTGCGCCATTTCTAGTCTTGGGTCCCCAGACACCTGGGGAACCAATATTGCTTCCTGATCTTTTTCACCCAGACCAACTTAGTGCCTTCCTTGGACCCCAGGAGCACTGCTTCTGGACCTGACCCCACCCTCACCTCCCTTTACTTCCCTGGTCCTGCAACACCGGCCAGCCTCTTTCTGGGGCTGACAGGCTCTTTCTGGGGCTCCGAGGCTTACCTTTCCTCTCCCTGATCCTTTGCAT
>NW_008360331.1:2545864-2546678 GCF_000622305.1 Nannospalax galili | reverse complement strand
TCAAGAAGATATTACAATCATGAACATATATTCACCAAACTCTGGTGGACCAACTTAATAAAAAAAAATACTATAAGACTTTAAGACCCAAATTAACCCCAACTCATTAATAGTAGGGGACTTCAATACGCCACTATCTCCATTAGATAGGTCAACAGGCCAGAGACTTAACAGAGAGACATCTGAATTAAACAAAACCATATATCAAATGGACTTAACAGATATCTATCGAGTATTCCACCCAAACACCAAAGGACATACTTTCTACTCAGCACCCCATGGAACTTTCTCCAAAATCGACCATATACTGGGGCACAAAACAAAGCTCAGCAAATACAAAAAGATTGAAATAATTCCATGTGTTCTATCAGACCACATGTAATAAAGCTTACAATCAACACCCGAAGAAGCTAAAATCACCACATGAACACATGGAGATTAAACAACACACTCCTGAATGATGAATGGGTCAAAAGAGAAGAAAGAAATAAAAGTATTCCTGGAATTAAATGAAAAGGACAATACAACACAACAAAACCTCTGGGACACGCTGAAAGCGGTTCTTAGTGGGAAGTTTATAGCTCTAAGTGCTTACATCAAAAAATCAGAAAGAACACAAATAAATGACTTAACACTGCAACTCAACACACTTGAAAAGCAACAGCAAACAAAACCCAAACCCTGCAGACAAGAAGAAATAACAAAAATCATGGCAGAAATCAATGAAATTGAAAGAAAGAAAACAATTCAAAGAATCTACAATTCCAAGAGCTGGTTCTTTAAAAAGATAAACAAGACTGACAGACCACTAGCC
>NW_008360331.1:2515215-2543525 GCF_000622305.1 Nannospalax galili | reverse complement strand
TGTTATACTAAATGAAGTAACACAGACTCAGAAAAAAAAATCAACATATGCTCTCCCTCATATGTGGATCCTAGACCCAAACCTTGATAAGTGAGTATGTATCCAGACATAACTACAGGAACCAGGATAATGGAAAGGAAACAGGGACGTAAAGTAAAAGAAAGAACCTGAAAGAGAAGAACTGTAGGAAACAGGCCTTAATAAAGGAAATATGGATAAAAATTGGGTTAGTTTAAGGGAGGGCAGAGGGAAGGGTATACAAGGAACCTAGGGGATAAAGGGAAATAAGAGAGGTAGGACCATAGGAGAAGGGTACTTTCAGGGGAGAAATTGAGTAAATGGGGGCACATTAAGTGCAAAAACCATGATGGAAGGGTGAAACAATGCAAAAGATAAATAATACCTAGCTAGTTTTAAAAACCAGAGTGAACCATATTATTCCAGCAACCTACTGACAAATTATACATAGCAGATCAAGAAATATATCTCTAGATAATGTTTATTTGAGACCAACCGGTCATTACCCAACATTTATCTGCTGGACATGCAGTAATTAAAAATGCCAGAATGGTGGAACTAACCTTCTTGGATGTTTAACAGACATACCTTGAGATCTATACTAATTGGGTCAGAGGGACACAAAGGACACTTTTTGCTCCTTGCCCTCCTAAGTCGATTAGTTCCCTGGGACTATGAGCATCTTTCAAAACATCCTGTAATGGTGGTGGGTCATCTGACCTCTTAATCAAGGAGGCCAAGGAGACCCCACCAGATGGACTTGAACCAGTGTCCAGTCTATAAAGAGGAGGGTCAACACGGAAGAATCATTTCCTCCATGCTTCCAAGAGAAGCCAACAATGGTCGAGTAGGACCTTTGACTTATCTTCACATAGATGGAACTGGTAAAAGAAAGGAGCCAGGGGCTCCTCCCAAGCCCATGGGACCCCTGAAGAACAAATCCTCAAATGACTTCAAGAGTAAAAACAAATCAGTTTATCTGGTCCAATTGTATGTCCTTAAACACCCAAAAGGGAAGTATAACCAAAGATTAAAGGGGCCAATATAATTTCATAAGAGCATACATATATGTAGCTAAAAGTTACTTGACAAACAGCAAAGCCAGACAGGCGATACCTTCAGTCAAGTTGTTGGCCAGTATGAATAAAGGCTCTTCCAGATAGTATCCCAACATACTACAGGAAAAATGAACAGCAGACCCCAATTCTACCCAAAGGAATACTGACAATGGATTGCTGTAGATGAGGAACAGCTGCTCCTCCTGGAACAGG
The DNA here is from genome assembly GCF_000622305.1 of Nannospalax galili. Taxonomy (NCBI): domain Eukaryota; kingdom Metazoa; phylum Chordata; class Mammalia; order Rodentia; family Spalacidae; genus Nannospalax; species Nannospalax galili. The sequence continues at coordinate 2,542,236 of NW_008360331.1, read as the reverse complement.
GACCTCTGGCTGACTAGATTTACCAGAAGGGCAGATAGTGGGGAATGGATGGGGTTGCTGATAGCACAGTGGACAGTGGCAGGGATGGCAGAGTATGGAGGCTCTAGTGGGAGAGGAAGGCTATCTGACGAGTTTATATTCATGCTCAGATGCCAAGGAACACAGAAAGCGACTGTGACCAGTAATAGTCATATATGTAGAGATTAGAAATGTGAAAATGTCTCAATGTCAATTGCCTTAAAATGAATTTTTCTGTATGAAACTGTGTATTTTAACAACGAAGTGGACATCTTTTTTAAACGTCAAAACCTCATTTAATTTTATGTCTTATAGAGTTTATAATGAGTAAAAGATTGTATAAGTGTAATAATTCATCTGTAAACCTAAAAATGTACAGCCAATTTTGAAAGAGATGTACCCTAGCTCAGAAAAATGTTATTGAATAGGTTAATGCTGTTGTAATGAAATGCTTCTTCTAATTAAAAAAAATTATTTTAAAAATGCTTGAATTGTAGAGTGATCAATGAAAACATTTGAATACACCATTCTATGCATTATAATTCCTAAATGGGCATTCTTGCCTGAAGTCAATACTTGAAAATGTGACTGAAACTCCAGCCCAGATACTAACCCTTTCTGGTGAATAACTTTGGGACTAGATCTCTGGGTTTTCATGGTGGAAATGAGTTATGTCTATTTTCCGATTTCAGTCCATCTTCTAAATGGCTAGTTATCTATTCAGATGGGGGAATGGTACAGTATCATTGATCAGGCCTCTGTAGCAACCCATTAAGGGAAAACTATTTCTTGTTCTCTCTGGTCACCCCCCCCCAAACAACAACAACAAAACAAACAAAAAAACCCCAAAAACAGACAAACAAACAAACAAAAAAACAAACAAACAAACAAACAAACAAATAAATTAAATAAATAAATAAATAAATAAAACCCAAAACAAATGGAACCTATCTTTGGATATGAGTGGAGAAACAAACAAACAAACAAACAAACAAATAAATAAATAAATAAATAAATAAATCCCAAAACAAATGGAACCTATCTTTGGATATGAGTGGACATAATAAGATTCCAAGCTACTCAAAACTTAAGAGTTAATCCATCTAGGGCTGCAAATCACCCCACCCAGAGACCATGCCTCAGCAGGGTTGCATCACCTTAACCATGCTAAAGAGATGGAGAAATAATTGTCCCCTTAATGAGATAATGTACTTTTCCTTTCCAGAATGCACCCCCACTTGGTGCAGCCCCTTTGGAGCTGTCCAGGTGTATCCACTTTCTAAATTATTCAGAAAAGTGTAACTTTCCCTTTTTCTTTCCTAAAACAAAACAAAACAAAACAAAACAAAACTCTTTCTTTGGAACACTTGCCACAGCCTAGGCATACTTTCAAGACACTCTGGGCTTTTTCACTCTTTCTCTCTGAAGCTATCTGCCCCTCCCTACCCTACTTCTGTCACATAGTAGCTTACAAGCAGCACAGTTTTTTCCTGCTTCCTCCTCCTCCTCCTCTTCCTCCTTTTCATCTCTTCCTCCTCCTCTCCCTCTTTCTCCTCCTCCTCTCCTCCTCCTCTTCCTCATCCTCCCCCTCCCCCACCTCTTTCTCTTCCTCTCTTCCTCCTCCTCTCTCCTCCCCCCACCTCTTTCTCCTCTTCCTCCTCTTCCTCTCCTCCCCCCTTCCTCCTCCTCCTCCTCCTCCTCCTCCTCCTTTCCTTCTCTTTTTCCCCATCATTCTCTTCTGGCACCTGCCAAGGTTTAAAGCTTGCCTGCCTTGTTGTTTTTCTTTGAAACACTAATAAAGCAGTCCTTGAACTTCCTTCCCAGACCATTCTTAAATCCTTCATTAACAAGACTAAGTATCCTGAAAGAGAACCTCATTTCCATGGTAAAAATGTTACAGTAGCAAGAAAGGTCTCTTAAGGGCCTGGGTGGAACCCTACCATTCCAATTTTGCCAGGCCAATTACCTGGCTAAGGGACTGCCCCTAGGAAGGTAGGTTCACCTTAAGCCATGTTAAGCAGATAGGAGCAGTAAGTAGTGCGTTAATGAGATGGTAAAAGCTTTCTGTTCAGAATCCCCACGCACTAGTGCAGTCGCACACCTGGCCAGCAGCCTGTGCTGCTCCATAGTCTGTCAGCTTTTCTGAACTCTTCAGAACTGTAACCTCTCGTCTTCTTTCTATCTCTTTTCTAAGGAAGCTTTTCCTCACACTTTGGTCTGCCCCAACATTTTGGGTTTCTTTACTCTTTCTGTAAAGCTCCCCTCCCTGTTATGTGACTGCTAGTTTGTGGTGTGTCTGACCTGTGAGCCACCTTTCAGTTGCATGAATTTTTTTTCCCTCTCCTTTTTCCTCTGGGAAGCTGTTGAGGTTCACAGCTTGCCTGCCCTGAGGGTTTTCTTTTTAAACTAATAAAATTGTCCTAAAGCTTCTGTTTGAGTCTATTCTGAAATCCTTTTACTAATAAGACTAAGAACCTCAAGAACTTAAGAACTACACTATCAATGTGATGACACAGATGAGACTCTCTAAAACTTTTGGTAACAGTATGATGTTGGAGTAATATTTTTCTCTCTACCACCTGGCTGTCATGCTTGACTAGAAAGGAGAAACCCTTTGGGATAAGCTGTACCTGGCATGGCATGCTAGTGTAGCAGGAGCTGGCCTTCAGCCATCATTGTTAACATATTGATCCCAAGGTGTCCACAAAACTAGGCATTATAACATCCCACATGATTAGCTTACTGGGTAAAGGTTTATATGTCCTGACCTAAAGGAAATCTATGAAATGAGAAATACTATTAGGCATTAGACTCTGGGAAGATAAAACAAAATTCCTCATGTTTTTGAGATTAGAAACCAACAAATAGTAGGTTATTGTCCAAATAATAAATTTTGCTAAAGTCATGAAAACATATCTTAGTAGACAAAAAATGTACTTTACTGAGATTTTGTAATCTGGTTTTAATATCTAGTTGGTAGTTAATATTTGTTTCATCAATTCACTTGGATCTTAGCCAATAGCTCACCAACTTGGATCTCAATGTTATCAAGAGATTATTATTTCTCAGAATGAAATAGCTCTTGAAATTCATATAAAAACCAGAAAAAGTACTTTCTAACAAATGACCTGCTGAATTTGTTTGTATTGATAGTGCAATTGGAAGGGAATGATTAGAAAACATTGAACTTGCAGTAAAAAGTTAATGACATATATACATGAATGTTTAGGAGAAGAGAATATTTTAAGAAGTACTTATTAGTTAAAATACTTAAATTGTTAAAGAAGTAGATAACACAGGACACCTTTGAGAGGTTTGTCCCCATTTGACTTACCCTTGTTTCCTTTGTGGCTTCAAGTACAATAGCTTGTACATAGAAAATTCTAAATAGCTAACTGCTGAGTGAATAAATTAATGAATGAAAAAGTGATGCCTGATATGATTAAAAGAGTTGGACAAAGTTGTGTGCTTTTTCAGTAGGAGGAAAATGAGGTGGTGAGGTATTAAAATTAGGAAGTAATCCTGGTGTAATATTTACTCCAAATTTAAAGCCTTTTCAGCATTAGATATTTTTGTTGATTCAGAATTTTAAAAAGATATGTATTCCTTGATACTTAAATCCATATTTTAGCACAGCATTTTTTTTTCATTTAATTGAAACTTTTAGCATTGTGCCCCTTTGACACAAAGCACCATTTAAAAAGCTTTCTGGGGACTTAATTATAATTCTGTTGTAAGTTTCTTGAGCTTAACTAAGACTACTATCTAGTCTCTTGGGCTTTGCTACTAGTGTGTGATAGTTCATGAAGGCTATTTGGAGAACTGTGACCCAGCAGTAAGCCACATTCAAGAATAAATATAATGCTGACACAGAATGAGGAAAAGTACGTGAATCATGAACTCAGAGTGATAACTTAGGACTCTTATTATTATTTTAAAGATTTATTTATTTACTTTATGTGTATGAATGTTTTGCCTATGTTTACTATGTGTATGACTGGTGCCTGTGGAGGACAGAACAGGATGTTGGTTCCTCTGGAACTGGAGTTATGTATGGTTGTGAGCTACCACGTGGATGCTGGGAATGGAACCTGGGTCTTCTGCAAGAGCAAGTGCTTTTAAGAACTGAGCTATTTTTCTAGCCTCTAGTAGTATTAGTATTATTTTTAATGATATCAAATACATTTTCTTAGGATGTATTTTGCACAGCAAGGAAGTATTATCTCACAAATTATATAAAAATGTATTTAATACAGAACTGTGATTTAAATGTATTTTTCCTATGATTACAATAAAGACATTTGAAATCCATTGTCTCGTGGGTTGAAAAGGAACAGGAACTTACTTAAAAGTGATAACAATAAATAATGGAAGGCACAGTCCAGGAGAAGTCATGTCAGGTAAAGCAAGGCTGACAGTACTTTAAGAAGGAAGGCATGATCAATATTCTTCCTCGGTAAATGGTGAGAGAAGTAAACCTCGGGACAATGAGACTTCTTCTACAGGATGACGAGAAAGAGCTTGGTTTTACAGGAAGCAGGCCATAGATGATTTTGTTCTTTTTTAGTGATGAAGTAGACCTGAGTACGTTAATGAGTCAAGAGTATTAAGGAAGTAGAGACAAATAACTAGATAATACTTTATAAACCTGGCTTTAATGATAGGAGAAAAAGGGAGACAGGCAATTCACAAAATCTCTCTGTTAATTCAAAGGGCGCTGCCCAGATTCTCGTGGAGTTGCCCGTGACTGTGTGGCAGGGGGCAAGCACATGCCAAAGCACTTAAGATTGCTCTCAGACTGGAGAGTATCCTAGGAACCACAGTCAAAAGGCTAATGTTTATTGGAGAGTGGGTTTTCATTAAGGCAGTAACACTGAATAAGTTAACTAGGCTCCAGTGGATGGACCCACACAGAAGGGACACAAATTTTATTTAATAAAAATTTGACTATATTATATATATGTATATATATTTAAAATAGTCAAATAATATATATATTGCATGAAATTGGGGAGGGGTAGTAAGGGGGTGCAGATAAGGGAGGGTATCTAATGATCAAAATATAGTTTATGAAATTCTCACAAATTCAATAAAAGAAGAAAATAAATACTTTTATTCTTTTAAATTTTCTTTTCTTGTCTTTTTGAAATTAAGTACATTTTTAAAAAGGCTAATGTGCAGTCTGGACATTACATATCATATATATGTATATGTATGTATATGCCATAACACAATTACTGGGAAACATGGGGCTTAGCAAATTTGAACTGGAAATACCACCACCACAATTATCATCATTTTTTGGATAGTTTTTCAAGAAGTTTTGTATATTACCTTCATGTCAGTTATTAGGAACTTTAACTCTGTTAACTTACCTAGTACTTCAGAATTCCATATATAAGATTTAATTATTTTATGTGCATGGATATAAGGCATGTGGGTATATGTTTTAAATTAACAGTCCAACAGAGGATCAGGGACTGTGCCACACATTAATCTAAATCCTAGTTAGAATTTATATGCAGAGATTGAATGCTTTCTATATGTCAGGGACACTTATAAGCACTGCATATCCATATAATGCTTACAATCCCCCTGTAGAGCTCATGCTCTGAATACATTTCCATTAGAAGAGATACAGAAACATTAGGACATTTAGTAAACACAGAGCATATATTATCTATGGCAGCTGTTTCTTGGGTCCTGATGAGAGAGGTCAAAACAGGTAGAAAGCAGATGTGTGTGTGGCGGTGGTGGTGAAGAGGAAGATGGAAAGGGAGAGGGAAGGGGGAGAGGGTTATGGCCTCTATTTCTCCTTCCTCCCTCTGTCCTCTGTCCATGAAGCAGTGAGCTTCATATGTCAGGTCTTAACAATCAACCTAGACCTGTAGTGCATCCTGCTTGTACATTCTTCCGCTGTGACTCAGCACACTGGGTAAAGGCATCACACAGCCAATCCAGTTGTCAACGGGGAAAGGGAAAGAACTGTTGCAGTGGGCGCTCTTCTAAATGGACACTGTTCTGAGAAGTGCTGCCTGACTACCCTTCCCTAGGCACAGTTGACATAAACGGAAGTGGTCACTGCAGATAACTGAGTTAGATGCTATTGCCTGTTTAGGAGTAAGGGAGGAGTTGGTTAGGGAAACTATTGGCTGTGGAATTGGAAACACAATTTTACTGTGAAACATTTCCAAAGATACTGCAGGCTAAAATTTCAAAGTGTCTCCAGAGAATGTAGTTTTATTACTCACACTGATGTCAGTGGGAACCAGGCAGTTACAGCCTCTGGAACTTTGCCTGACGACTCTTGCTTCAGCCATTAGATATTATTTACTTCACAGTCTTTCTCTCTCCCTATCCAATAAAATAATCTCAAATATATGATGTTATCATAAGTGCAGAAAAGTCATCACAAAGAGCAGCCACTAGCTAGAACCATCTACTTGAGAACGTAAATGAACCTCTCCTGGTGAGCAGACATGGCCTATGTGAGCAGTTCTCTGCTCATGAAAGCTGATCTTCCTGCTGACTTCTATTATAAAATTGGAGGCTCCCCTAGAATATCTCTGACAAATATAACACAAAAATATCTTAAAAGAAGCAAATTTAAAGGACACATTTAAAATTGATTAATGCCGTATACAGGACAAGAAAATGAGTGTGAAATAGTAAGTTACTTTTGTGGTTTTGAATTGGTTTAAATGTGGAAAGTAAAATGAACTGGTGCAAACAGAAGAAGCCACATTAGGCCCAAAGTTTCCTTAACCTCTCCATCTCCTTTCTTCTGCTGTGGTTTCCTTCAACTGCAGAAACAATATTTACAGAGCATTTAAGACATTTGTCATTATGATTTAAAAAATATTAATCAGTCGAGGGGCATTTAGGCTGCTTCCATTTCTTAGCTATTGTGAAGAAAGCAGTAACAAACATGGATGAACAGGTATCTCTACAGTACAATGAGTCCTTTGGGTATATGCCAAGGAGTGGTATCACTGGATCATATGGTAGGTTCATTTTTAGTTTTTTGAGAGTTCTCCACACTGCCTTCCATAGTGGTTGCACAGTTTGCATCCCACCAGCAGTGCATGAGCATTCTTCTTTCTCCACATCCTCTCCAGCATTTGGAGTCTTTTGTTCTCTTGATCTTTGCCAATCTGACTGGGGTAAGATGGAATCTTAAAGTGGTTTTTATTTGCATTTCTCTAATTACTAAGGATGTTGAGCACTTTTTAAGGTGTTTCTTAGCAATGGTTAATGAAACTGTGGTACTCACTCAATGGAGTTCTACTGTGGTACTCAATGGAGTTCTACTCAGCAGTAAGAAAAGATGAAATTGTGAAATTTGCAGGTAAATGAATGGAGCTAGAGAGTGTTATACTAAGTGAAGTAACACAAATGCGGAAAAGCAAGCGACATTTGTTCTCTCTTATTTGTGGATTGCAACACCAATCCCTTATATGTGAGTATAGAAATTCTGATGTAACACCAGGAGCCATGTAAAGGCAAAGGATACATGGAGGTAAAGGACAAGAAACAACCTGAAAGGGGGACAGTAGGGAACAGATGTTACCTGAGGGAAGTGGAAAAAGTGAGAGTAATTGGCAGGGAATAGAGGAGGGAGGGAAATGCAAGGGACAATGGTGTGGGGGAGGGGGGAAGTCAGGAGAGGAAAGATGGCAGGCGTTGGGAGATATTAGGGGAGGGTAGGGATAATGGGGACACTGTGATCAGGGAAGGAGGGAGGAGCGAAGCTGGATGGGAGAAAAAGAGTAGAGATTAGCTAATCTCAGGGGGTTGGGAAACCTAGAGAGAAAAGTGATGTCCTAGAAACCCTATGAGAAATGCACATAGTGTCTGAACATTAATGTATATGTACACCTGGGAGCTGCTCGGTAGGGAACACAGTGCCGGATAGAAGAGACCTCCCTTAGAGTGACAAGCAGGCCATACAGCACTCATCAAAGAGGCTTCTTTTTGCATCAGATGGAGGCTACTGCAGAGTTTCACATCTGGTCAAGCACAGAGAACATACGCCTGGGATATGTCCGGTTCTAAGTGACACATCAGCAGTCGAATCTCTACAACTAAGGCTCATGGAACATAGCAGAATAACGGGCAGAGAGAGGCTAATGTACCCCTCAACTCTCACCAGTGAAGCTTCCGTGTACATCAGAGTGTGATGCACACAGAAGGCCACAACTGGCCACGTTTTGGCGAATAAGAGACTGTAGAATGTAAGATGGGACTCCTATATGGAACCTCACCCACCCACAACTCAGGGACCACTGTGGAAGAGGAGGTGGAAAGATTATAAGAGCCAGGGCTGGTTCATGAGTATAGGGAGGTGGAGGCCTCCAGGCCACTGGAGGCTTGCTCAGGTGAGTCTGTGGCAGCAATGACATCGAGCATGGGACCCATTTCAGCTCAATTAAACAAGGTCCCAAAAGGGAGGTGAGAAATAGGTGGTGGGCCAGCACTAGATAGCTATTTGAGACTGATTACTGCTGGGAGAGGGAGAGTATGACTTACACACGACCACTGGATGGGCTGACTAGACTCCAGTGGATATATTTATACTGAAGGACATTTGGGTACAAACACCTGCATGAATAAGACTCAGCATGTATGGCAGGTTGCATAGGGTTCAGTGAGGGGATGGGCGGAGGCGTGGATGGCGGATGGGACTTGGATTTGAGTGGGAAATGTTGTATGACATTTAAAAAGCTCAATAAAAAAGGAAAAAAATATTAATCATGTTCATGTGTTTGTACCTAAGCACAATTAGAACAGTTTCAATTATGAGAAATGAAAATATCATGTCCACATCACACATACCAATTTCATATACTCCAACCAGGCAAAATGCAGTCTATGTTCTTTAGGTTCCTGTTTAATCCCAACTTCATCCCATTTCATCGATAAGTGGCACCTTCCAGATTCAGGGAGGTCAGATTTAGGACCAGGTCCTTTAACTTACTGCCCTGGACTCATCTCATCGTGCATGTCCATTTGCCTTGACTCCTTCTTACTCTTCTGTATTCTTCCTCTTGAAAATTCTGATTTGTAATTTAGTTGCTCAGCAGCTAAGCATCAAACCCCTCTATACTGGTCCATTCATATTACTGATTGCTACTGAGTTTCCTAGTGAAAGAGAAGCTGGGCTCTGGAGAGAACTCAAGGTTACCATCTGCAACACGTCTCACAGTTGTCCTGGTATTCAGTTCTTGGGAGTGCTGATATGAATATTTTTTGTTCAAAGATTTGTAAGAGCTAAGGTAGCAGAAATCCTACTCTGGCTTCTGTCCCTTTCTCTTAGGTCTGGGCCATGCCCAAGGCTCTTCACCAACAGTGTGTAACAGAGGCAACACTGGGTGTTGAGGCCTCATTGGCATCTTTGCTTCCTTTCTCTACCATGGGGGAGATTGCAGGGCACATGCAGGTGTTGTGGACAACAGCTGCAGTTGAGCACCCACCAGTAGTAAGAAATGGCTGCCAGCCATATTGGATTTTCTAACCCAGTTCAGCATCAAGGGAAAGAGGAATCCCTCCCCTCCAGTGAGCCTCATGAAGCTGCAGCATTGTGAGAAAATAAGGTAGTGTTGTTCAAGCTATTATATTTAATGGTCTGGGACTGCCACAAGTAGATCATATAAACAGGGATATTTGTTCAGTATGGTGGGAGGAAAGCAGCTCATATGGCAGCTTGCCAGATAGTTCTTTCTGTGTAAGCAGGTTTGCTTCTTTTCGGCTTGTGTGTGGCTGTGTTAAGACACACCCCTCACATCTCTTCCCTGTGAGACCTGCTAACAAGCTGCCTAATCCCTCACTCCCTCTGACTGCCGGTTCCAGGTTTAAGAGGTCTTAGGCTTTGCCAAGCCAAGCAAAAGAAGCCTCTTGATTTCTGCTCTATTTCTAGATTCTTCACTGTGGCTTGTTGGCCAAAGCTTTCATTAAGGGTTTTCCCCATCTGCTATGTTCCCTTGAACATAAATCTCCTTTGGGAGACCTGTACAAGTAGCTGTGACTGAGCTGGGCTTAGATATCCATGATCCTCAGCTCTTGAACTGTCACCTCTTCCTGCCACATCTCAGCCTTTTTTGTTGATTACAAAGAGACAAGGATTAAAGTATACATGTTAATTTCCCTCACTAGCCTATAGTCTCCTAGAGGGTAGTAGTCATGGAATACTCAATTCTGCATCCAGCTATTAGCTCATCAACCTGAACTGGTCTTTATACCAGCATCTACTTTCCACACCTTACATGGTCCTATGCTTTACTTTCAGGTATATTTTGAGTGTCAGAATATTTACTTGAAGCTTGAGGACTGAACAGTGATAAATACCTTTCTGGTCATTGTTCTAAGTCTTTCAGTGTCCTAACTCAACCTCCACAATTTCTTAAGTGGTCTGTGCTGTTCAGCGAGTGTGGTCACGTTACTTCCTAAAGACTGATTTTAATGCTTCATTACTTTGCAAAGACTGAGCCTGGCTAAATTGGATATAAAATAACTTCACAGTTCTTTGTTGCTTGATTTCTAGCTAGTACTGGCTTGCTGCAGTTCTCTAGTACCCCAGATCCAAGACTCCACTTTTTAGTTTTCTCTTTGAGCCTGTTTCATGCCAGGGTTTCACAGCATTGTTTTGATGCTAGTGCAAAACAGAATGATCAGTCTATACTGTAAAATTCACATTTTTTTTCTAATCATCTGGTATTTGTTTTAGAGAATTTGAGTTCTCATTTTTATGGATTTGCCATTCTATATTTGTGTATTGACAATTCAAGGTCTTTATTACATCTGTCGGTTATGAACAATGCACAGTGCACAAAAGAAATTATGGGCAAAATGGAACTTGTTTGGTTGAATGTTCTGCTGACTTTCAGCAAAGCACTGATGCAGTGTTGGGGATATTTTGAATGAGCAGAGTGTGCTGGAGACTCACTAGACTCTGGGGAATCACTTCATGCTTTATTCTCACTCTGTTCTGTGTACTTGGAGATTAGCTGTTAAGGACTGAAACACGAAGCCCAATCTGCCTCTGCTTTTCAACTGGGTGCAGTATATAGGAGATGTTGGCAGAACCCAAAGAAAATACATGGCCTGGTGCGCAGCCCTCCTTGTTTCCCTCCATTGCTGTTTCTGTACAATTTGCTATGGTTTTGTTCCCATACCAAAGGCCATGGACGCTAAACAATGTTCTTCCTGGCAAGTGCGTATCACATTAGTTCCTCGTGTTTCTCCTTTTGCAGAGGTTGAAATGGCTCATTACTCACTCTTGGTATTTTTCAGCATTCCATTTTAGTTTCTTCCAGACTAACTTATGCTTTTATTTTCCAGAATATTCCATGCCCCTTACTAGGTAAGTCTCCAGAAGCTTCAGAAAATCTACTGCTCATATGGTTTACAGTCTAGCATACTGCTTTCTATTTGTAATTTATTGACATTTAATATACTTATTGATTAGACTACATAATAGGATTGTTGCCTATTTAGTACGTTTTCTAGTCAGCTTGCTATTGCTGTGATAAAATGCTAACCAAAACCAGCTTGTGGAAGAAAGGGTTTATTTTATTTTCAATGTATATTTTTATTGAATTTTTATGCATTTCATATAAATCTTACTTGTCTCATTGAGTTGTCATTAGGAACGTGGGGACTGAAACTCCAAGTATTTATTCAGTGATTCTCAAATTTTAGACTATAAGGAAAATTTGAAATATATATTCCATAGATGTTAGAACCACACGGTGAATTTAGATAATACTTTAGGAATATGTGTACCTAACAATAAATAGTAAAATGTGTTGAACTCACTTCTCTCCAAACCACTATAATGGAACCACAGTGGGCCTGCTTTGCTCACAAGGCTTTGTTGAACCTCACAAGGCTCATCTGCTACTGACAGGCAAACCCTCTTCCCCTTTATATGGCACATGTCAGCCATGTATATTCCTGTTTTCTTGATACCTTTTCACTTAACCATTTTGTTTATATTTATATTCTTTACCCTGAGTCCTCTTCTCTCCTCTCTTCCCTTCATCTTTTCTTTTCTTTCTTTCAGATAATCTTACTCTATAGTCCAGGCTGCCATCAATTCACTCTGTACTCCAGGCTGGCCTCTTACTCATGGTGATCCTCTTGCCTCAAACTCTTATGTTCTGGGACTGCAGATATGAGCCACTGCTCCCAGCATTCCTGGTTCTTCTTATATTTAAAAAATTTAAAAAACTACTTATTTACTGTGTATGTATGTGTGCATGGTGTCTGCATGTACACAAGCTCCTGTGAACACATTCATGTGTATCTCTGTATGGAGGCAAGAGGTCAATGTTGGGTTTCTTCCTCTAGCTTGAGGAATCTGCCTTCCCAGCATTAGGATTGTAGCCATGTGACACTATGCCCAACTTTTTACATGGGTGCTGAAGATTCAAACTCAGGTCCACATGTTTGCAGAGCAAGCACTTTCTCCACTGAGCCATCCCTGTGTCGGCCCTTGATGTCACTTTTGAAGATTTCCTACCAGGCTGACTACCCAATTTAGTCCCTCCCTGTTTTAAATGCTATGTAATGCTGGAGATGAATGCCACTTGTCTCTAGAGGGAGTCAGTCATTTGCATATACAGGTGCATAGGGCTCATAAACTCAGTGATGTTCAGGCCTGAGGGATGATTCCTTCTTTTCATATGAGGTCAGAGTTTTTCTTCTTTCTTAGTTTCAAGCTGCTTTTTGATCAGACTGTAATTGTCTTTTTTTCCCCTCTATTTTAAATAATAATATTTTGTTGATTCTTCCCAATCTCCTCTCAGATCTTCTCTTACCTCCCTACCACCCCCTGCCTTGTGTCCTCTCTGCCTCTGTCTCTGTCTCTGTCTCTCTGTCTCTGTCTCTGTCTCTGTTTGGCCTATGGAGTCCAATTAGTGTTCTCAAATACTAGTAGGTATGGGTCTGTCTCCTGGAGCTTCATCAACCTACCCAACAACATACCCTAAAAGACATGTTTTGCTGTTTTGAAGAATTTCTTTCTGTTTTGTTTTGCTCCTAATTTTTCAGGGCTTTCCTACCACTGTCTAGATATCTATCCTTTTTATATTTACACAATTCTGTGTTTAAGTCCTTTAGCAACTTGTAGTGATACTCCAATGTATTTTATATAAGCTAAGAAATAGCTTTTATAATTCATGGAAGAATAGGCAATTTTATTTATCATAATCAATAAAATTGATAGAGGAGAAAGTTTTGCTGAACACATCTAATTACAGGGCAAAATGTGTGTGTGTGCATGTGTGTGTGTGTGTGTGTGTGTGTGTGTGTTTGTGTGTGTGTAGAAAGACCAAGAAAGTGCGCAATATTGACCTCTGTCCTGCACATAAGCACACGTCTGTATATACACATCTGTAGACACACACACACACACACACACACACACACACACCACACTCAAAGTAAAACTATATCCATATATAAATAAATATGTAGGAAGTGAAAATGCCTGTTTCTGTTATCGTCTTTCCCACGGTCAATCTACTTGGCTTTGGTAATTGGTCAGATTTCATTCTTTTCTCTCATTAGGAAAAGAAGATACTTTGGGAGCCCTAAGGAAGTGGTAGTTGATAACTTGCAGTCTTTTAATAACCTTATAAATTCTCTTTATGATATGGTATAGCTATTTCTAAATACAAAGAATCATATCATTGCACTAGCACCATTGAAAACATTATTGACAGCAAGTAACTCTATTTGCAAATAATATTCAAACTAGGCCCTTTGGTAATAGAATGCTAGACACAAATGTAAGTTCTTTAGGTCCATATAAAACTGCACTTTCCCCAGTCTTTCAATCTCTTCTTAGCAGGCTTGACACAAGACTCTTAGAAGAAAATTTATTCTTTGGTGCATGTGAAAGAAATCCACTTTTCTATTCTGAGAACTTAGTATGATTTCCTGCCTTAGAAAACTAGCAAGTCAGTTAGCATCTTCATCTAGACTCTCCTTTACTTTCTCCTCTACTATGGTTTTCATGTAAGCTGAGTTTCCCCCAAGAGTCCATGATGCTACAGGTTTAGGAGCCAGGATTCAGTAATTGGCGGTGTGCGGATTTCTAAGAGGACCTTTGTGGCACCCCCTTACCCCCTGTCTTGGTTCCTGTTTGAGATGGTCCTACGGACCCATACACCTGCTCCTGCCATGATCTACTGCCCTCTTCCATATTCACCAGAGGCTCAATGAATGTGGACACTTGATCGTAACTTTTAAACCTCCATGACTCTGAGCTAAATAGCTGTTTAACTCTTTTTGAAATAAATCGCCTCAGTTATTTCATTCTAGCAGTGAAAAAAACACCCTCCTTTTGCATCAAATTAAATGTGAAAATTTTTATTTTGAATTGTAAAAGGGATGTTTATGGGCATTTCAACCAAACATTTGCAAGCCCTTCCCAGGAACAAGAAGTCTGGATCATCATTGTTATTACCACCTTTTGTATAGGAGTAACAGAGACTGTAAATACCATCCCTGAAATCCCACAAGAAGTAGAGTCCCAGCTGAATTCTAAATCAAGATGACTAATTCCAAGACAGTGCTCTTTGTAAGTAACTTTAATAGATGTAGAATTAAAAATAGAACTTTTCCATAAAATTCTGTTCTTTATAAGGGATTCTAAAGAGAAGAGCCTTGTTAATTTGGTGTGACATACAGTAACATAAGCAAATGGATAACAGATGATTGTAATGGGCTTCAGGCTACAGATTACCTGTCTATCCATGTTCTTTCTTTTGGCACTTTCCCAAGAAGCATGGCACGGCTGGAGCTTTCTGTGTTCACTGCCCACCTCTGGTACATTGTGGCACTCTGAAATACTGATCAACCTGTTGTTAATGCAGCCTTATGATAGTGCCATAAGTCAATTTTTGTTTGTTTCTAAGTATTTTATATTTCTCCTCTCCCATGAACCTTTACTTTAAAATCAGGAAGATGTGAGAGTGTGAATCTCAATATAAAGAATAGCTGTCAGTCTGCTACTTTTTAATCACAGTTGTCCTTTGCTTCATTGATGCTTGCCTTTTCTGTTAAGTCTCACTTCATCAGTTTTGGATTGCTTCATATTTAGCCACAGTCTCCAAAAATGTAGGAAAACCCACATATACTACTAACTCCAGGGAACTGGAATCTAGACTTTTTACATTAATAACAAAATTTTTAAGATTTATATCGAGATGTGTTATTTATAATATATGTCATCATTTCAACATGTAACATGACTTGCTGTAAATGCCTGATTTCATATACACAATAATTTTGTGTTTTTAAAAACATGGTACTCGGTTGCTAGAGTTTTCAAGTCTCTTCCTCAGTCAGCTTATCATCTAGGTTTTAAAGTTGAATTCTGCCCTATGTTCTAGTTTGGTATGATATTCTTATGATTACTATTGCTATGATAAAACACTGACCAAAAACAATTTGGGGAGAAAAGGCTTTAATTTCATCTTAACAACTCCCAGGTCAGGCCACAAACTCCCAAGTCACAGGCTAACATTGAGGGAAGTCAAGGTAGGAACCTAAAGCAGGAGCCTTGAGGCAGAAACTGAAGTGCAGAGACTGAAGCAAAAACCAAGGAGGAAGCCTGCTTGCTGGTTTGCCCTTTCTGGCTTGCTCAGCTGCTCTGTACAGGCCAGGTCCACTTGCCTAGGGGTGGCACCACCCACTGTAGGCTGAGCCCTCCTACAGCAATTAGTAATCAAGCGAATGCTCACAGAGGCGTGCACACAGGCCAGTCTGATGGAGAAAACTCTTCGTTTGAGGGTCCCTCTTTGCAGGTGACTCTAGTTTGCATCATCTTTCTAGAATATATATATATATATATATATGTATAATTTTTATGTGTATGAGTGTTCTGCCTGTATGTATGTAAGTGCACCACATGTGTGCAATGCCCTGCAGAGGTCAGAAGAGGGTTGGAACTGGAATTATAGATACTTAGCCACCATGTGGGTGCTGGGAATGGAACCCAGGTCCTCTGGAAGAACAGTTAAATGTTAACTGCTGAGCCAGCTCTCCAATCCTAGATTATATTTTTTCTATTATCTCTAGTTAAAGACATAATTTTAGGGACTGGAGAGATGGCTCAGACTTTAAAAGTATGTACTATTCTTCCAGTCCCCATATTGGGTGATTCACAACCCCCCGTAACACCACAGGATCTGACACCCTCTTCTGGCCCCTGTGGGCCATTGCACTTACCTGGCAGACAGACACACAGACAACGCATATACATAAATAAATATTTTTTAAAAGAGGGTGTAAATTCAAAATACAATTTTAACAAAAAATGGTTCTGAGCACCTAGACAGTTTGTACCTGCGTCTAAGCATGGATTAATGCCTCTGTCACACTCTACCCAGCCTTGTGTAGTTAGAAGTTGCAAAGTGCTATCTCAGTCAATATGCGTTGTTTGCTTGGTGGATCCCAAGTCTTCAGAGTTGCTCAGTATATGACAGAAAGTGATACCAAGAAATATTCTTGGTGATTATCTGTTCATTTTTGGAGAGGGCCCATTCTCCTTTCTTCCAGGTGTAGTCCTGTTACCCAGCAGTAAAGCATATCCTCACCCATAGTTCCTCCAACAAATACGAAATAAACAAAAACACCCTGAACTTGGTCAGAGGTTCAAGAATTGATTTTAAAACTAATATGTGTGGAAAGGTTCAAAGGAAAATGATAATGATGTTTCCCACACTCCTGACCCATGCTCTATGTGGGGAAGAAGACCAGGACTTAGCGTATAAACTAGGATGGACATGCTCTAACTGGCAACTCCAGCAGCTTCTTACTTCACGGAGACTTGAGACTAAAACCACAAGAAAATAGAGAAAAAATGGGAGAGAACATCACAGAATCAAGGGATGAAGAAACTTAAGCCCAGACCAGCACATGCATAGTAAGTAAGCTCCTAATATTATGTCTTGGAGACTTGAGCTTGAGAAACATGTCAATTATCATTCTGATTTTTAGAAAATTTATTTTATTTGTATGAGTGTTTTGCATGCATGTATGTAAGGGCACCATGTGTGAGCAATGCTAGTGGAGGACAGCAGAGGGTGTCAAATTCCCTGAAACTCGAGTTACAATGGTTGTGAGGGGCCATGTGAGTGCTTGGAACCAAACCCAGGTCCTCTGCAAGAGCAGCCAGAGCTCTTAACCACTGAGCCATCTCTCCAGTCCCACAAGATAGCTGAGTTTTATGAAACCTTAAGTATAGTTTGGTTTAAATTCCTCATAATATAATTTAAGAAATTAAACCCAGATTAACACAGGGGGAAGTATCATTCGTTATAAATCCAATGTGAGTGGGACATTAGTCTATGCTGTATGTAGCCATTGTCCCTTCTACAATTCCTACTTATGATTTCATAATTAACCATTTATCATTTTCCCAATGTAGGTCTACATATTAACCATTACTTTGTAGACACCATCTATTTATCCTTTTACTCCTTGGCCAAGAGGAAAATACTTGTTTTGTTTTCTTTTGGTCTTTTTGAGACAGGGTCTCCCTGTAGCCCCAGCTGGCCTGGAACTCACTATGAAGGCTACCTTTGAACTCACAGAGATCCACCTGGCACTGCCTTCCAAGTGCTGGAATTAAAGGCGTGCGCCACCACACAGAGCTGGAAAATACTTTTAAAGCAATTGTGCTTTCATTGAAAATTATCTTAATTGCTAGAAGAATTAATGCACTTTTATAGAAGCTTTGTGAATATTGAGGGTGATTAAAAGTCAATTCAAGGAGTCAAATTTTGATTTAGATACTACTCTCTCCTCGTCTCCTTGCTTTAAAACATAACTTTAGCATCTGTTTTACTCATTAAAACACCATGGCAGTTTAAAATGAATATGCAGATTCTGATGGCCTCGCATAATCCACTCTCTTTCAATAGTAACAGAATCCAAATTCCAGGTAGAAATACATCTAACTGAAAAGTTGTATTTTGTAACCTACTCTGTGTCTAGGGATGAGTGCTGAGATGTTGACAGAAGGAGTTGGGTGAACTTTGTTAAAGGATTCTTTTCTCCTTCCTCCTACAGTTTTCAGTAGGGTGACAACTGGAAACTGGAGCTCAGAGGCCAGAGAACGTCGTTTCCTGCTGGCACTGGACATCTGTCACATATTTGTAAGCTGCCCACTGCTGACTTCTAGATGAAAGGGGAAATCCTCATGCGTTTAAGTCACCGTCAGATTTCTATTACTGGCCGCAAGTCCCCACAGACACACAGCTGCACAAACTTGGTAAGTGCTCATTATACTTTAAACTGTTCTCCATAGTTTTGTGGTTTCTTCATGCTGTCCAAAGGATCACCTGGAGAAGCTTGGAATGATGGAAGGCATGAGTTTGCAATTTGCTCTTGCTTTAGAATTGCAGATGAAAACATATCTAATTTCATCTGATTTATTATTTAGATATCTGCATGACATTCAATTTGAACCATGCCTTGGAGTAATTTGAAAACCACTGAGTTCTAAAACAAAGTTTTCACCTATAATTGCTAAACCAATGACTATGTTTCAGGCATTCTACTAAGTGCTTGATGTATAATAAATCATTTAACCTTCTCAGTAACTCTATGAGGTAAGTGCTGTTGGTATTCTCATCTACACGCTAGGAAGCCAAGACACAGAAGCATTAGGATTTCATAGCTTGCAAGTGGCAAAGTTGAGATCAAACCTGTCAGCTTGCTGTAAAATCCAGGCTTTGAAATACCATCTTGCCTACATGTCTGATTCCTCAATTAAGGCTCATAAAGCAAAAAGGATTTTCTCAAGTTCAAATAAAATTTATAGTTTCCTTTATACTACCATGTCAAAAACTACCTTTAATTTCCCACACACTTTGGGAACTTATCTGTTGGTGTCCTGCTAAGAACATTTTCAAGTTGGCTAACATCACTTCGGACTCCCTTCCCCTCACTTCACTTGCGATGGAGTTTGAATAAGAAGCAGTGATTCGATCTCAGAAACTGATCAAATATTCACAGCAGGAGTGAAAGTGTTCTACTCTAAGTTGGACTCTCTGTAGATAGAATGGGACTTAAAGGGGCTGGCAAGATGACTCTGGTTGAGTAGAAACTGCTTTTCCAGAGGATCTGAATTTAGTTCCTAGCACCCACTTCAGATGGCTCACAACTGCCTGTAACTCCAGCTCTAGAAAATCTGAAGGCTTCCTCTGGCCTCCAAGGGCAACCCCCCCCCCCAGCCCTGCACAAGTGCACACACACATTAAAAAAAAAAACAACCAAAAACAACCCAAATTTTAAAAATGAAAGAATTAAGTAGCTAATGTGTCCATGAGGTGGTGGGGAGGGGGAAACAGAGAGAGAATGGCAAATCTCAGTCCTCCTAGGAGAAAAGAGACACATTTCAGAAGAAGCTGCCAGGAAACCTTCATCATCACACTAAACTGCGTAAAATTAAAACCATTGCAATTGTGACAAAACAAGTGCAACCCAAACTTTACTATCTTAACTGTTCTTTTCAGTATGAAGTTGTGCAATCTCCAGTGTTCTTTTCATCTTGCAAAACTGCAATTAGAGATTGATCAAACAGCTGTTGTCCCCCATCAGGGCTTACAGGCAGTGAGAAGCTGTATTTTTTAAAAAAAACCAAAGAGGGATTCTTCAGACAGGCAAATGTCTTGGTGCCTCCCACTAGTCCAGAAACTTCTTGCTAATAGGTGATTTAATAGATATCAACTCTTTAATCATGTGAAGGGATAAATCTGATTTCTAGATGATGCCATATACTTTCAAAAGTATATATAGCAAGACACAAAAATTCCTTACATACGAAGAAAACGTTTAGAAAATGTTTCCATACACAGAAGAAAGCAATAATCTCCAATTCTAACTTGAATAAGAGACGTGTAATGCAGCAATTGCAGCTCCGTAGGAAGGTTGAAAACAATAAAACAAAAACTGAGTGGAAGACTCAGCCAAGCAATGGGAACCACAGACTGGAAAGCAGAAGGAGGTAGAATGGGAGCTAGCAAAAGTCAGAAGTAGAAGAAAATGAGAAAATTATTCTAGGAAAGCAGACTATACAGCAAGGACTTTAAACGTGAGTTGACTCAGGAAAAGAATTGGCACTTACACAGGTTAATGACAACAGGCATCAGAATGTGGCAGAGAACAAGAATGAGATTTTTTAGACCTGTACGTTTTATCCATAGGCAGTAGAGAGATTTAACAGATCCTCAAAGCAGCAAAGCAAAACATGGAACAATGCAAGTTAAAAAATAGAAACTCTGAAAATGTTCTTGAAGCTAAAGCAAAATGGGAATTCATATATTTGTTTGCTTCAGGCCTAAAGGAAGACCGGAAAGAAGCACAGGTGTGGGTCCACTGAGCACAGAAGCAGAACTTGCTGGGGACAAGGTGGGCACAAATGTCCATTTGCATATCCTGTCTGTGCTTTTGAATTTGAATCAATTGCATGCATCACCTATGTGAATAGAACAGCAATTAAAGATGCCCACCTCAGTGCTTGAGAAATGGCTCAGTGTTTAAGAACACTGGTTGTTCTTGAAGAAGTCCTGGGTTCGAATCCCAGCACCCACATGGCAGCTAACAACTGTTTGTAACTCCGGTCCTAGGGGATCCAACAGCCTCTTCTGACCTCCACGGGCATTTCATGACACGGGTGTACCTGCCTACATGCAGGAAATACATACACATAAAATAAAAATAATATATAAAAATTTAAAAAAAGATGCCCACCTCATAGGGCGGGGTCCGTTGAGATTACAAACTATCCTTATAGGCTTTGCTATTTTTTTGTATGTTTTTTTTATATAAGGAAATTTTTTTTCTAGGCTTGGGCTCGGTGAACCACAGATGTAGCTTATTCCTGACATGCTCCATTAGCCACATGGCGGATACTGAAACTCATTCACAAACTGCTTTTGCTTGTTGGGTGTTAGACCTAACCAAGTAGCTACAGCAGTGAAACTCTGAAGACACACGTTCACGTCAGGGTGATCTGTTCTGGTTCCAGAGAATAAAACAGACATAGGTAAAACGCTACATAGGAGCTATGATAGTAATTATTCCGGGGAAAAAGGATAAGCGAGGCGTAGAGAGGACGAGGAAAATGTAGAAGTGGGTTTAGTTTTCAACAAAGTCGCCAAAGATTTGACCGGGAAAGACCCCTTTCCTTTCAAACTTAGGGGCCTACCCGATTGCTGTTATTTTGTGAGCACTTAATTTGGAGATTTCAGCCACAAGAAAGAATTCTTAGTTTTATTTCTTGTATTTCTTTTTATGAGAAATTACCTTTATTTTAAAAAATTTAATTAGTCTTTTAATGATTCTTTCCTTATTTGCAATGGTGAACTCAAAATTTAAAATAACTCTGGGGCTGGAGAGCCAGCTCAGTGGTTAAGAACACTGGCTGTTCTTGCAGAAGACCCGGGTTTGAATCCCAGCACCCACATGGCAGCTAACAACTGTCCATAACTCCAGTTCCAGGGGATCCCACAGCCTCTTCTGTCCTCCACAGGCATTGCACGACACGGGTGCACTTGCCTACATGCAGGCAATACATGCATACACATAAAATAAAAAATAATAAATAAAATTTAAAAAATAACAAACAAATACAAAAAACCCCAATCAAAATGAAGCAATGTGCAGTTTTCTCAAATGCTCCATTTCACCAGATCTTGGTCAATCAGATTCCCATGCCAGTAGCTTTTACTGGGAAATTATTTCCAGGCTTGGTGCCCACCAAACATGATTAAAGGGGAGGATGGCAGGGTGGGGAGCATTGAGAGAGCAGGGATTCTCCTGGAAGCAGCTCCAGCCCATTGGGCGGCGCCTCTTCTATGGGCAGAGGGAGTCTGTACCCACGTTGCAAACTGTCATTTGTTGCCTTGCCACCTCCGGTGCTTCCTTTCAAGGTGTTCCTCTGAGATGGAAAGGCATCGTTACCACGTAACTTCGTGAAAACGGGGTTCTGTTCCCAGTGAAGTTCCAATGCTTTTGGAATTTCAAATCTTTAGAAACATGTTATTTATTGTTATTTTATGTGTGTGAGTATCTTGCTTGCAAGTATGTAAGTGCACCATGTGTGTGCAATGCTTCCTGGAACTGGAGTTAGCTGCTCTGAGGAGCAGAACCTGGGAATACAGGCCAGATTCTCTGCAAGAGCTGCCAGTACTCTTACCTGCTGAGCCATCTCTCCAGCCCTGGAATTTTATTTAAACCTTAAAAAAATTATAATCATGTAAATGAGAAGTTGGGGTGGATAGATTAAGTATTGATCTCTTTTACTCAAGGGAAGATAGAAGTTCATTTAATTATTTGTAATTTCTATTTTTAAATTAAAAATTTATCTATTATTAGTAGTATTAGCATATGTGTGTGTGTGTGTGTGTGTTCATATATGTGTGTGTGGACATGCATGCTATGAAGCTCATGTGGAAGTCAGAGGACAACTCCATGGAATGGGTTCCTCCTTCCACCTTTAAGTGGGGTCTGTGGATGGACTTCAGGCTGTCAGGCTTGCGTGGAAGTGCTTTACCATTTGAGTCATTCCTCTGTCTTTATCTTTATTTTTACTTTACTATTATTCAAAGTATTTTGTGAATATAACTTTAAAACTCAAGGCTCAAATGGAGAATCTCCTAGCCTAATAGATCTTTATTGACTGATGTGAGTTGTTGGCTAAGGTTAGATTCTTTGTGGAAGTCATTTTTCCATCAGATATGCAAAGACCTTGCTAAATTGCTTATTACAGCACTAACTGTGGCTGTGGCAGTGTCTGATACAGTCGTTTTATTTTTAAATAATTATGGACTCACCTGGAACTGCAATAGTTGTAGAATCCTTCCGCTTTGATCAATGGGAATGATGCAGTCCTGGTACAATACTAAAAGATGCCATTTATATTCTAATTTCTTTGCCAATGATATATTGCTTTTCTTTCTGAAAATCTTAGGACGTGAGATGGTCTTCCTCTTGATAGTGTGGAATTTTATGATGAGAGTTTGCTTTGGACCCACGCTTAATCTGTGAGGTGTTTGATGGACCAATCCTACCCGCAAGCTTTTCTGAAGCATTTGGTGGACAGCTTCCACCTGCAAGGTTTATTCAGGTATTTGTGAATGGGTCCACCTGGAGGGTTGACTGAGCTCCTACTACTCAGTG
Organism: Nannospalax galili; assembly: GCF_000622305.1. Taxonomy (NCBI): domain Eukaryota; kingdom Metazoa; phylum Chordata; class Mammalia; order Rodentia; family Spalacidae; genus Nannospalax; species Nannospalax galili. The sequence continues at coordinate 2,519,022 of NW_008360331.1, read as the reverse complement.
TTCCATAGCTAATGAGTGTGTGTCGGGGGAGTGTCTGTGTCTCATGAATACTATTTTATAAAGAAGCCTTGTGTCATTCTTTTAAAAATAATTTAGCCAGTTGTCTTGGAAATACTAAGTAAATGATTATTTTTCTCTGTTATAAATTTGAGTCTTTATTTTTATTTCATTCACTATCACTTCTAAAATTATTTACAGCTACTCATTTATTTTCTTTTATTTTACTAGTTAACATTTGAACATTTTCAATTAACTGCTTGCATTTTCCTTAGTGGATGACAATTTTGTTTTCCCTATTCCAAACCTGATTTATTTTTTTGAAATGTGCTACTGTATGTCACTTTAAAAATTAAATAACTGTGTGAACATTGCTTTAATATTTAACTTAATGGCACAGCCATTAATGTTTTGCTTATATGTGCAGCTATTCATTCATGCATTTATTATTTTTTTTATTTTTCATATGTTTGAGTGTTTTGCCTGCATGTGTGTATGTGTACCACATATACGCAGTGCCCCTGGAGGCCAGAAGAAGGCATTAGATACCCTGGAACTGGAGTTACAGATGGCTGTGAGCTGCCATGTGGGTGCTGGAAACTGCACCTGAGCCATCTTTCCAGCCCCTTGAATTTTTTTTTTATCATTTCTCTGCTTTTATTTTTTAAATCAGTGTATAAGGAATTAGGTATCATTAAGGCATTTTCAACTAAAGTATTCTTTTGTAGCTTCTACCCCTCCTCCTCCTCTTCCCCAGCCATGTTCCCCCATTATCACAACTCCCTTTTCCTCTTTCATATCCCATGTGCTATACTTTTTTTCTCCCCCTTCCCTTCCTCAGCATCTATTTTTACTTTCTCTTAGTTTACTTTCTAGTTTTTTAGGCTTTACCAATTTTTGCACACACACACACACACACACACACACACACACTCACACCACTACACTACAAGCTAGCATCTATATGTGATTCTTTCTGAGTTTGGGTAACTTAATTTAATTTAATATTATATTTTCCAGAGAGAGAGAGAGAGAGAGAGAGGTGGGGGAATAAGAATGGGTATGTGTAAGTGCCACAGCTTGTGTGTAGACATCAGAGGACAACTTTTGGAAGCTGGCTTTTTCCTTTCACCTTTATGTGGGTTCTGGGAATAGACTCATGTCATCGGCTTGCATAGTAGGCACTTTAACTGATGCCATCTCACTGGCCCCTTGAATTATTATATCTATTCACGTAGATATCCTGTGTGTACTGGTGACACAGTCTTCTGTCCTTAATCTAATTTTCTGTTTACTTAATTTGGAAACAAACACTAAACCTTTTAAAAACTCCACTTTGACATTTACTGTTTTATTCCTATACCTTTTCCTTCATTCAGTAAAGATTTGTTTAATAAGTCCCATTCTCAAGTTACATTTTTTTTATCAGTTTCTTTTAGACTTAACTTTTCTAGATGACTTTATTAAGGTAGATAGATATTACTGTTTCTGTTAAAGTTCTAATAAAGTTCTGTCAGAGTTCTAGTAAGGAGTTTGAACTTGTTCTGGTGAATCCTCAGCTCACCATCTTGAACACTGCATTGCATTTTCAGAAATAACAGTTTCCAATCACCAGTATCTGCATTAGGCTGTCTCTGCATGGATGTATTTCTTGACTCTTCTGACATCAGTAGCCCCTCAAATATTTTCCAGTGCTGTCTCCTTGTAACTTACCTATACATTCCTTTTATTTTTGTCAGAATTCAGGAACAATTGTGTTGAAGACCCATTCTAATAGATTTTAGTACATGGTCATCACACTGATGACATGTGATAGATTGAACCTATTGAGAAATAGTAAGTGTACTGGATACTTTCAAGAGACACATATGTGCTAGAGTTTGTCTAATAAACCCTATGAAAACTTGGAGTGCTGCCTGTCCAGTAGTTTTGGTAAGTCTGTAGGTCTCTGGAATGTTAAGATATTTTCTCCAAAGTAAAAGGTAAAATTGTAACTTGTATTGCCTACTAATAAAGTAGTATGAGGCTTGGAAAAGTCTCTAGAGTCTTTTGGGGAGTGATTACTGTCTACTTATTGATTATTGTATGATACTACATATTTTGAAAAGAAGCAGACCAAAAGAAGGCCCTACAACAGGCTCAGATTGATGCAAGGTGCTCTGTCATCCTTTATATTCAATGGTACCATAAAAATTAAGTAAGGGTATTACCTCTCATAAGCTACAGTAAAATATACTCCTCTAATTTCACCAGACAGGGAGCCTTGAACTGACAAATATTTTGAGAATCAAATCCTGACTTACTGAGTGCTAATTCAGTGGGGCAACAAGGACCCACTAAACATAGCTTCAGATTCCTTAATAAGACTGTGCAAGATTAACCATTATAAAATGGAGGCAGCAAGGTCTATATTAGGCTCAAGAAGATAGGGAAAGAAACAGGGAAACTGCACGGACAGGCCCCTAAGGCTCCCGTGACACATACTCATGCAGCATTGTTCTGATTCTTTTTTTTTTTTTTGACTATGACACAGTATTTTATTATCACTTGAAAATTTTTGTCATTTGAATTTTTAAATTTTTTTGACAATTTCATGCATGAATATTGTCTTTACATCAACCCCCCAACCCTGCCCTCTCCCCACTCCAACTTCTCCAATGTCAACCCACCCCCAAGGTCAACTTTATGACCTCTTCCTTGATTATTATTGTTACATATAAATACACATAAACGCACACTTATATGTATACATTTAGTGGTGCTCACATGTGCACGTGATTAGGACTCACCTCTTGGGGTTGGATAACCCAACAGGAACTTGTTCCTGGAGTAAACTGATCCTCTCTCTCCCAGCAACCATTGTTTGCCTATATCTCTTCATCTAGAGGCCAGATCTCATGAAATTTCCTCCATTTACATTGGTTTGAAAATTTAAGTTTAAACATAATGAAAATTACTTTAGATGTATTTATACATAGGTTTCTCTCATATATTAATCTTGAGCATACATATGAGGTCTAGTAAATGAGGAATGAATTGATTTTGAGTGTTCACACTCCAAGTCAGAGTCCTCTGAATGAGACTGGTGTGTGTGCTTTTCCTGCCCAATAAACTCAGTCCTTTCTGTAGCCCAGGGCATTGGGGATGCATAATTTCTTACAAATGTGTTTTGCTACTGTCTCCAGAATTTTCTGCCAAGTTGGTGATACCCATGTGCAGCAATGGCAACGTTGTCATGATTGTCACTAATTGACCCAAAGGTCAGATACACAACAATTTCAGAGATGTTAAGTGTGAAAAGCATTCAAATTTGAGACTTGATTAAACACACTAGTATATATTCACCAGTTCTAAGATTCTAAGACCAACTTTCTAAGTGGAGTCTTTCACACATATGCATCAAGATCACATGTTGCATGCTTTCATGATCAGGGGGAACATGTTTCTTAAAGTGCAATGACTCTGATCCTTCAACTAATGAGTGTTATAACCTTGGATTTTGCTCATCCAAAACTTGACTAATTATTTTAGGAAAGACGATGCAATTAATCTTGTATGTAAGAACACTTAATGATCTGCTAGGTCAGCCCTGTGTGGCATGATTCGCTCCCTTGACTTGTGCTTATCAATAACTACACACATCTGAAGTTGCCTAGATGTCAGCAGTATTCTCTGCCCCTTGTGACACTATCATGTCCAAGAAAGAGGGATGGCCTTCTAATGTTCCCAGAATCACAAATCCCATGGATGTCAGAGATGTAAGAATTTTCATACAGAAGCGGGGACATTGATTTTTGCCCGAGTTCCTTG
>NW_008360331.1:2509139-2509934 GCF_000622305.1 Nannospalax galili | reverse complement strand
GTGGGGATATGTTATTTTGGTTTTTCATGTTATTATTTTTTCTCTGTGCTTTTGACATGTGAATTTCTTTTGTAGTTTCTGACTCTTGTGTGATACTCGGGCCTTCAAGTTTAGTTCTGTTTCTTTTTTTGAACTTTATGTGTCTTTGTGGTTTACTTTTTGGGTATGAAGAGCTGGTTCGTCTAAGCTTCTGGTTCTCTCTTTTGATTTTATATTGATGTGGCTGGACTGATTTTGTCTTCAGGAGTTCCGCAGTGGCCCACTTCCAATGTGGGTCAGAAGTTTTCAGACTTTCTCCTTGGGTCTGGAATCTTTTAAGAATGATTTTGGCTTCAGGAACTTGGGTGTTGGACTGACCTGAGACCCTGGCCGTGGCCGTGACATGCAGGGATGCAAAGGCTGATGGGGTAGGAATAAACCCCAAGATTTCCCAGGGAGTGGATTGAGTAGCTGGGTTGTACTGGATGCAAAGGATCAGGGAGAGGCAAGGTAAGTCTAGGAGCCCCAGAAAGAGGCTGGCGGGTGTTGCAGGACCAGGGAAGGAGAGAGAGGTGAGGGCGGGGCCAGGACCAGAAGCGGTGCTCCTGGAGCCCAAGAAAGGGACAGAGTTGGTCTGGGTCAGAAGGATCAGGAAGCAGTATTGGTTCCCCAGGTGTCTGGGGCCCCAAGACTAGGAATGACGCAGGGACCAAACTAGGAGTATAGAACGGCGGGAGGGATGGGAGGGTGAATGTGGCTTAGGGAGTCCCGGCGCGGAGAGCTGCGCTATAGACTTACCCCAAGAGGCCTGAGGAT
>NW_008360331.1:2474862-2509067 GCF_000622305.1 Nannospalax galili | reverse complement strand
GGGGCCAGGTCCCATGGAAGCAGTGCTCCTGGGGCCCAAGGAAGGCACCAAGCTGGCCTGGTTGAAAAGGATCAGGAAGCAGCACCAGTTCCCCAGGTGTCTGGGGACTCAAGACCAGGAATGGCGCAGGGCCCAAACCAGGAGCAGAGAACAGCAGCCTGTTCTGATTCTTTTAACTCACACCTACTGGCCTCATAGGAAGTTCAGTCTGATTAGCTAAGATGTAAAGATGAGGAGCATATTTTGCTGGCTTTGCATATCAGCATTCATGCAGCACAAGCTGACACCAACTAGAAATAATCAACTAATGTGACACATGACTATTCAGAAAAAGTCTCCTGGCAAAGGCCTTGTCTATGTAATCGATACAGGTATTTAATTAATTAATTTTTATTTGATGTGCATGAGTGTACTGCTTGCATGTATATAAATGCAACCATGTCATGTAAAGCCTGCAGAAGCCAGAGAGTTGTTGGATCCCCTGGAAATGGAGTTATGGATGGTTGTTAGCCACCATGTGGGTGCTGGAAACCAAACCCATTAGGTCCTCTGGAAGAATAGGTTAGTGCTCTTAACCACTGTGCCATCTCTCCATCCCTGATATAGATATTTATATACTGACATAAGATTTTGCTTCTCATCCCACCGGTTACCTGTATTATTAATTTCCTGCATTAACAAGACAAAACAGCTTCTCTGTCCTTGCACCTCTCTTTCTCACCCTTTTGTTGCTGTTGGACCCTGATGATAAACTAGATAAATATATAAATATGCAAAACAAAATCGTTATGTATCTGTTTAAAAGTGAATAAAACTGACAAAACTTATTCTCAAAATAAATCAGGTGCTGCATAAGGAAAGTATTAGCTAACAATAACTTGATTTTTAAATCCCAGATTAGCTTAGCATGAACCAAAAGAGGCTGGTGGGAAAACTGTTCAGGCACACAGGTATTTTGACTGGAGTTTAAGACATTTCAAGGAGAAGGGCAGGATAAAAATGCTATCTTTTCATTGCTGGCTCTAACTTTAATTAAATTTCAAGTTTAATGTGGCCTTTCAAAATCTTAAAGGTTAATAAGTAAGAATGAAGATAATAAAACACAGTGTAGAGGTGAAGAAAATATATTTGCACACAAGGACATCAACAACAAAAATACCATCAGAGAAACAATGACAGCATGTAAAATGCAATATATTAGATTCAAGGAAGGCCAGATAAATTTCAAAATGAATTTAAACCAGAATGTGAAAGAAAAAAAGCACCTCCAGGTTAAAACCAAATGTAATTAAACACACACAAATACACATATATATTTATTAAGTAAATCCAAATATAAATAACCAGAGGACACAGCAGTGTGTTACGATCAAAATTGTCTATAGAGAGCACTTTGTCATTCCCACCATGCACACCCACTGTGTCATCAGCCCTGACTGGTACTTCCTGGTCTCCATGCCTTCTCCTTTAAGGAACAGCATTTTAGTCCTCAGTGAAGGCCCTGGTGAATGATCAAAAGACTGGAGGATGCAGTGGGCTGGCAGGATAGTTTCTGGGTATGAGAGTGGTTGCTTGGAAGTAGGAAGTGAGAGAAGACTGTGGCATCTGCCTGTTGTTTCCAAAACTGGATTTTAAGTAACCCTCCACTCTTTCAAAAAATGTTTTTACTAATTCTTTGAGAGGTTCATACAATGTATTTTGATCATAAATCTTCCCTCCTCCAACTCCTCCCAGATCCACCCCCATCTCCTTAGTCACCCAACTTTGTATTCTTTTGTATAAAATAATATCTCATCAAGTCTGGTTTGTGTTATTCAAATATTCCTGAGTGTTGAACCTGCCCTGACCTTGTTTGGAAAACACTGTTTCCCTGTAGTCATCCATTACCTCTGGCTTTTGCAATCTTTCCACCCTATCTTCTGAGAAGATCCCTGAACCTTGTTGTGGAAGGGTGATATACATGTCCATTTAGTGCTGAGTAATCTCTTATTCTCTTCATGTTGATCAGTTGGGAGTTTCTGTGATAATTGTCTTCTACTGCAAGAAGCTTCTTCTCTGATAAAGATTGAGAGATTCATAATCTATGACTATAGCAATAGCTCTTTATGATTACTTTAAAACTATGTCCATTTAGTAGGACATTAATAACAGGTTCTCCTCTAGGACCCACGACCTATCCAGCCACAGGTTCTTACGCCCTATAATAGTGCCATCTCATGAGTGTGCCTTACAGCCAACAGACGGTAGTTAGTTACTCCCATAACATTTATGCCACTGTTATACTAGTGAAGATTTCTTGCCAGTCCAATAATTAATGTAGCTTGCAGGGTTCACAGCTGGGTAAAATTGATTGATGATTACTTTCCTTCTCTGATACTGTGCACAACACCTTCCAGCACTATTTGAAAGCTAGCAAATTGGGATGAAGTTTTGAGGCTTGTACCTACTTGATTTCTTCATGTTCTATGACTCAAGTATGTGTTCAAGTATAGGTAGGGTCTTATCATAAAGTCCTACAGGGTAACAAATAGCAATGGCAATATCCTGTAATGTTTTGAGGTCAATAGGAACCCACTGGCCAACAATTTGGAGACAGCTAATCCATTCTTGGTTCAGGGCTTTTATTTGTTAGGGTAATTGTCTAGCTGGGCTGTTGTCCCTCAGTTATAGGCCAACTTGATTTAATCTCTTTTTGTATATGTGTAGGCATATATTTTGGAGAGCTTCTACAGTAGTATGTTTCCACATAGTTTTCCAAAAGGCTGTTTTTGTTAGTTATTCTTCCCCATGTTCCCTGCTCTACCCTGCCCACCCATCCCTACCCAATTAATCCTTCCTGTTCTATCATTTCCTCTCTCTCCTTTATATCACTATGCTCTATCTTCCTTCTCTTGAGAGATGCCCCCTTTTTTAAGGTTTCTTACTAGTTTCCTAACCTCTAGGGTTTTCCAAATGAAACACATATCAAAAAATTCAAAGCTAACATTCACATATAAGAGAAAACATGTGGTGTTTGCCTTTCTAGGTCTGCATTAACTAATTCAGGATGATTGTTTCCAGTTCCTCTATTTACATAAAAATTGCATAATTACTTAAAAAAACTTTTTTTGAGATAGATTCTTCCTCTAGCCCCAGTTGGCTTAGAATTCACTATGATGACCAGGCTGGCTTTGAGCTCACAGGGATCTGCCTTCCTCTGCCTCCCAAGTGCTCACATTAAAGGTATGTATCACCATGCCCAGAAATTTAATTTTTCTTAATAGCTGAATAATATTCTATTGTGCAATTGTACCACATTTTCCCTAGGCATTCATGAGGACTTTTAGGTTATTTCCACTTCCTAATTACTGTGACTAGGGCAGCAATGAACATGGATGAATAGGTATCTCTATAGCAGGATATGGAGTCATTTAGGTACATGCCCAAGAGTGGCATAGCTTGATTTTATGATAGCTCTATTTCCACAGTGGCTGCACCAGTTTGCACTCCCACCAGCAGTGATTAAGTGTTCCCTTTCTCCACATCCATGCCAACATTTATTGCCTTTTCTTTTTTCTTTTTGCCATTCTAATTATGGTAAGATGAAATTTCAAAATAGTTTTAATTTGCATTTCCTTGATGGTTAAGGTAGTTAGCATTTCTAAAAGTGTTTCTCGGCCATTTTGGTTTCATTTTTTGAAAACTCTCTGCTTCGTTCTACACCCCATTTTTTAACTGTGTTGGTTGTTACCTTGACATTTAATTTTTTGAGTTCTTTGTATATGTTAATATTAAGCCTGTCTTAGAAGTATAGATGGTAATGATTTGACCCCTTTTACAGGCTGCCTTTTAAGTGGAATGATGGTGTCTTTTGCTGTACAGAAAATTTTCAGTTTCATGTAATCTCATTTGTCAGTTGTTGGTCTTAATGCTTATTTGTATAAGGTTCAGTATATCAGATCTTGTATAGAAGCACAGCATGTGTGTGAGACAGGGATCTAGTTTCAATCTTCTATTTATAGTTATCCAGTTTGATCAGCACCATTTGTTGAAGATACTGTCTTTTCTTTAATGTGCATCTTTGGCCCCTTTGTCAAAAATCAAGTGGTTGTACATGTGTAGACCTATATCCTGGTCATCAGTTCTATTCTATTCATCAATGTGTCTATCTTTATGCCAATACCATGTTGTTTTTATTATTATAGCTCTGTATGAGTACTTGAAATTGGGGATGGTGATACCTCTAGCTCACTTTTTGTTCTTCTAGATTGTTTTGGCTAATCTTATTTTTCCCACATGAAATTTTAGATTATTTTTTCAAATTCTGTGAAGAACTGCATTGGAATTTTGATGGGGATTTTATTAAATTTGCATATTGTTTTTGGTAAGATGACTATTTTTACAATATTGATCCTACTGATTCATGAGCATAGGAGGTCTTTCTGTATTGTGGCATCTTCTTTAGTTCCTTTCCTCAATGCTTTAAAGTTTTTATTATACAAGTCTTTCACTTTCTTGATTTCATTTATTCTAAGAATTTTTTGAAGTTATTGTAAATGATATTGTTTCCCTAATATCTTTCTTGGTATGTTTAGCATTTTTGCATAGGAAAGCCACTGATTTTTGTATGTTAATTTTGTATCCTGCTACTTTGTTGACTATCAACTAGAGGAGTTTTCTGTTGGAGTCTTTAGGGTTTTTAGTCATAAAATCATATCATCTGTGAATAAGGATATTTTGACTTCTTCCTTTCCTATTTGTAGCATCTTTATTTCCTTTAGTTGTCATTTTGCTCTAACTAAGACTTCAAGTACTGCAGTGAAGAGAGTGGACATTCTTGTATTGTTCCTGCTTTTAGTGGAAATGCTTTGAGGTTTTTCAACCATTTAGCATGATGTTGGCTGTGGGCTTGTTGTATACAGCCTTATTATGTTGAGATATGTTGATCCTATCCCTAGATTCTCCAGGAATTTTAGAGGGATTTTGTCAAAGATCTTTTCTAGATTCAATGAGCTGATAATGTGGTTTCTGCCCTTGGGCCTGTTTATGTGTTTGATTGCATTTATTGATTTATGTATGGGGAACCATTGCTGCATCACTGGAATGAAGCCAACTGTGTCCTGAGGGGTACTTGTTCCTCTGAGGGGTGGGGCCTGCTGCAGAGAATTGGCTGCAGAGAGTTAAGCACAGAGGGAGGAGCATTGGTAACATCTTCGCAGATGCAGTGCAGGAAATAATGGCCCTGGTGTCTCACCAGTGTGGACGCAAGAGGGGGCATTTACTGACCTGGAATGAGACCACGGACCCACAAATCATGGGTGAAAGCTAATGGAGACTGTGGGCAGGGTGTGGAAGCAATCTGGAATGGCAGGCCACTGAGCCACAGAGTGGGATGGCGTGCCAGTTTTAGGCTTTGTAAGTTACTCTATTTCCCCTATCCAGGATATAAACTATGAAAAATTTAGATAAAGATGTGATATATGGTTTGTCTAATAGCACCAGGAGCAAGGGACCCCAAGAGAACTCCGTGCAGCCGGCAGCATCGTGCTGGAAATTACAAACCTCGGGAGTTTGGGAAAAGCAAGGGAGCTGATGATGGTGCTGACGTGGATCTTAAAATGGATTATAAATTATGTAACTAAAAAGGAGCTGGTCATGTAGAAGCGTGGACCACAGCTGTGTTGTAAATGTGGGGAAATAGCCCAGTTGTAGGTATATGAAGATTTGTTAAATGATACAGAAAGGCTAGAAAAACTTTTACAGGCCTGGGACACAAGAGGATAACCCAGAGAGGGGGTGTGGCCACTTTACATAATAAAAGATTTGCCCCAGGTAGGGGAAGCTGAAAAGGCCAGGGAGGTGCTGCCAGATTCAGTTGCAGAACTTGAGCTAGAAAAAAAAAAAAAAAGGGACATTTTAACTGTTAAGGTCCAAGGACTCTGCATAAAAGACAGATAATAATGAAAAAGGAAACGACCTAAAAATAAAAGTCGCTAAAGCTGCCCCTCAGAACCTTTGGTACAAAAAGGAAAAAAGCCAACAGTACTGTAGCTAGGAAACACTGCACGCTGGAACTGTTAAAACTAGGAAAAACTTACAAGCAAGCAGTCAAAGAGCCCCTCGCCCTGTGCCTCATGAGGGTATGGGACATGGGAGCAAATAATGTCAGTCTAAGTACTTCAGAAGCTTCACAGCTGAGTTATATAACCACCTATCCATCCTTGTGATATAGGCTGTTCAACATAGGCCATTGTAGGGCAGATTAGTCCTTAATGGGATGGCTGGTGGAAGGCATTAAAGATACACGGTCATCACCCAGGGAAGCTCCCATAATTAACATAGGCTGGAGAACCATAAAGGAGGGACAGGTATTACTGAGAGAACTAGGTATGAGAAAAACAATATATGATGCCCAGTTCACTGAGCCAGATAAGACTGTGTTCACCAAGCCAGATAAGACTGTGTTCACCAGAGATATAAAGGAAAGACTAATTCAACTGGGACCTTGAGAATGGTATAGAGCTTTAATGGGTTTGCTAAGCCCTTTAATGGGACAGGATCTTTGTAAAGTGAAAGAGACTTTAGCAGATCTAAGTGACCCTGACCTGCATGTAAAATGTGTCTACAGAATAATAGAGTGTGGGAGGAAAAGAAAAGATGGAGCTGCAATTAAGCCAAAAACTCCATGCCATTGGATGGATGACATTCAAAGTACCAGAACGTGCTATGCAGATGGTTGTGGAAGAAAAGATCCCCTATGATCCTACTCAACAAAGGACCCCAAGTGCTGCACACTATGGACATGACAAGCAATGCCTACAAGTACAATAATGGTTTAACTTACATACATACAACTGACAAATTTCCAATTGGATAAGGCCCCTTCCTAGAGATGGAACACACCTCTGGTGCTGTAGACCAAGCCAACCCCCTGTGTTGAGAAAGGCTACAGACCCTAGCAGGGAAGCCATGACAACTATACTGTTTAATGAATATAGTACACCTACTGGGATATCCTCTAGGCAGTTGTACTTATATTTATGTTTGTTTAGATGTGTCTTCTTCCTTCCATTTGTCTTTATAGTAGAAGAAACACTACTGAGATAGACCAATGGCTATGGCTTGAAGATGAGTAATGGTTAGGCCCAAGGAGACACTATTTCACCATTACACAGGAGAGATCGTCCTACATCTATCACCTCCTCCAAGGCTCAGGGACCTTAGTGGAAGATTGGTCGAAAGATTGTAAGAGCCAGAGGAAGGGGTGGAGTGTGCCCCGAGAGGGTACTTGTTCCTCCGAGAGGTGGAGCCTGAGGAGAATTGGCTGAGGAGAGTAAGCTATGGAGAGGGAACTTCAGAGAGTTAGCTGTGGAGGGAGGAACGTTGGCATCACCTTGGCAGTGGCAGCATGGAAAACAATGGCTCTGGTGTCTCACCTGTGTGATGCGAGAGGGGACATTTACCGAGCTGGGAAGAGACCTCCGGTGAAAGCTAATGGAGACTGTGGGCAGGGCATTGAAGTGATCTGGAACAGTAGGCCACTGAGCCATAGAGCGGAATGGGGTGCTGGGAGTTAGGCTTTGTAAGTTACTCTATTTCCCCTATCCAGGATATAAACTGAAAAATTCAGATAAAGATTCAGATATGGTTTGTCTAATAGCACCTAAGAGAGCTTGGACAACACCAACTTAATCATGATTAATAATTTTTTGATATGCTCTTACATTCAGTTTGTATTTAATTTTTGTTTTATGTCCATCAGAAAGACTACTGTATAATTTTTTTTACTTGCTGTATTTATGTCTGGTTTTGATATAGTTATGTCATATAATTAATTTTGAAGTATTTCTTCCTTTTCTATTTTATGCAATAATTTGAGGAGTATTGGTGTTCATTCTTCATTGATGGTCAGGTAGAAAGAATTCTGTGAAGTATCCTTATGGTTCTAGGCTTTATTTAGTTGGAAAGTTCAAATTGCTGCTTCTATCTCAACATTTTTATCAGCATATTTTAATTGTTTATTTCACCATGATTGAATTTTGGTAGGTGATTCATACCTAAAAAAAATCACCTGACTTTCTTTTAGATTTTCCAGTGTAATATAGATCTTTAAATTTTGTCATTATGATTTCTCTATTTCTGTTATGTTTCCTTTTGTCTCTGACCTTGGTTCTTTTTCTTTTGGTTAATTTCTCTAAAGGTTTGTCAGTTTTGTTAATATTTAAAAGAACCAACTCTTTTTTTTATTGAGTATATATATATTTTCAATCTTGATTTTTATTATCTCTTCTAATCTACTCTTTTTGGGTATTGTTTTTCTAAGGCATTCAGGTGAAACATTAAGTTATTAATATGATATCTCTCCAATTTTCTGATATAGGCACTTAGTGCTATAAACTTGGTATATTTTCTTTTTTCCTTCAATTCTAGGAATTTTTAAAATTCCTTTTCGATTTTTCCTTTGACAAATTTTTCATTTAATAGTGTGTTGTTTAGTTTCCATGGGTTTGTATACTTTCTGTTGCTGTTGCTATCAAACTTACTTCGTTTGTGGTCAGATAGAATACAGGATGTTATTTCAAAATTCTATACTTGTTTATGCTTATTTTGTGTCCTAATATGCCATCAATTTTGGGGAAAGTTCCATCTTGATGAGAGAAGAAAGAGTATTCTTTAGTTTTGGAGTGTAATGTTCTGTATATTTCTCTTAGGTCAATTTGAGTTATGATGTCATTTAATCTCAGGTTTTCTCTATATTTTGTCTTGGTGACCTATCTATTGGTGACAGTGGGCCATTGAAGGCACCCATTATCACCATATTAGGGTCAATGTCTGGTTTGAGGTATAAGATGTTTCTTTCTGATCAAATCAATGCTCACTCCCTCCTCTCCAACTCCTCCCGTATTTCCCCATCACTTTTTTTCTGATAACTTCATGTACTCTTTCTTCTTTTTGCTACTCTAACATTCCTCCCTCTGAAGAGGTAACCCTTAAATCTTTTAAGGATTAGAGACAAGCTCCCAAATACTTTTGACATTTTTGGCCTTGGAACAGATTATGTTGCTAACAGGCCCAAGCACATTTTGACTTTTAGGCAAGAAACTGGCTACATTTCTTTGGGGTCATTTTACCCTAACTGCCTAGCTAATTACTACCTCCTATTCTTATCATGCCATCCTCTGAAGAGGTTACTCAACTTGCATATAGGGAATAGAGATGCAGATCACTCTGGCTTCTTCCATGGTGAACAGGGATGCAGGGTAAGGCAATTGGGGTACCCCTTCAGTGGGTCTATCTAAAAGACTCCCAAATTGCATAACTCCTATCTCTAGGGGGAAAAGAAAGTCCTTGAATTGTGAATAGGAGATGTGCAGGAGAAGTAAAGGCAAGAGTAATTAGCATTACATGTTCTACACAGGGAACTGGAAAAAAGCCAGAACAGGGCAAATTTCAAATGTTCATATGAGAGTCCATTGGAATTTCTTGATGAGAGCTTCCCCAAACATCCCTCTATTGGGTTCCTCCTCATTTTTCTTTTGTCTGCCAAGGCTGGACTTGAGAGTGATGGATTTGGAATTTGCTTTCAAGCTAGTAATTAGCATTACATGTTCTACACAGGGAACTGGAAAAAAGCCAGAACAGGGCAAATTTCAAATGTTCATATGAGAGTCCATTGGAATTTCTTGATGAGAGCTTCCCCAAACATCCCTCTATTGGGTTCCTCCTCATTTTTCTTTTGTCTGCCAAGGCTGGACTTGAGAGTGATGGATTCAGAATTTGCTTTCAAGCTTTTTGATAGCTGTTGGAGTGGTTAGAATCATTGTCACTTCCCTCTCAAAGGCTTCGTGATAGGGGGAGAAAACAAAATTGGCCATCATTTTAGAACAGTAGTGGGTTGTCCCCTTTAGCTACAGGTGGGCACTACAGGATTGCATACCAAGATTTGAAGTCTTACATCTGAGCAGCACTTTCTGATTAGGAACAAAATCATCAATGAGAAATAGTTGTCTAAATCGCTTTTTATATGGACATAAGCTTAATGTCTGGGAAGTGGAATCCCTTCAGTTCTTAAAGAAATATACTGATAACTTTACTCTTTGGTTATTCTTTCCTTTTATGTGTTTAAGACCATACAGTTGGCTCAAATCAATTCTTTACTCTTTGGTTATTCTTTCCTTTTGTGTGTTTAAGACCATACAGTTGGCTCAAATCAATTTATATTTACACTTAGGGTCATTTGAGGATCTGTTCCTCAGGGGTCATATGAGATTGGGAGGAGCCCCTGGCTCCTTTCTTTTACCAGGTCCATCTATGTGAAGATAAGTCAAAGGTACTACTCAACCATGGCTGGCTTCACTTGGAAGCATGGAGGAAGATTTTCCTCTGAGTTGACCTTCCTTTTTGTAGACTGGACACTGGTTCAAGTCCATCTTGTGCGGTCTCCATGGCTTCCCTGAACAAGAGGACAAATGACTCACCACAGTTCCAGGACATTTTGAGAGAACTTCTATAATTCCCTGGAACTTAGTCAACTTTGGAGGGCAAGGGGCAAAAGCTGTCCTTTAAGTCCCTCTGACCAGATTAGTATAGGCCTCAAAGAATTTCTGATAAACATCCAACATCCAATAAGGTTAGTTCCATCAGTCTGATACTTTTAATTACCATGCACTATGTAGATAAAGCTTGGTTAAAAAATTAAATGTTCTGAGATAAACCTTGACTAGATATATATTTTGTTCCTTAAAGTAGTTAACTAAATTATGACCTTAGAAAATTTAAGATTACGTGTATATTATTTTTTGTCTCATCCTTTATATATCATAAGAAACCTACACAGGCCTTCATCAATTGCTTAGGCTTTCTCATTTTTTCTATTTTGGAAAATACCTTCATTCCTATATGATTTTAACATCTTTTACATTCTCATATTTTTTTAAATTATAAGACATAATAACATTAACAAATACATTTTCCTTCTGTTGTGAAGGACCATATGTGATTTGGGCCAAATTACATACAGATGGCAGGGAAGAGTGGCTGGATACACCAGTGAGGGTCCAATGACCCTGCTTATCGCTCCTTAAAAGAAGGAGCACCACCAACAACAAGCCCAATTGTGGTGATGTTTAGCATCAGGCACTGCTGAAGTCGTGATCATGGTAGTTATTTCATGCAGATACTGCTGTACAGTATCATCTTATTAAAAGGACATGGAACTTAAAAGGATTTGATGCTAGGATCCACAAATGAGGGGAACATATACCTTTTATTTTTCTGAGTCTGTGTTACTTCCCTTAGTATGACAGTTTTTAGATCCATCCATTTACCTGAAAATTTTATCTTTCTTTGCTGCTGAATGGAACTCCATGTGTAAATATACCATGTTTTTTGTTAACCACTTGTCAGTTGAGGGACACTTAGGTTGCTTCCATTTCTTAGCTATTGTGAAAAGAGCACCAACAAACATGGTTGCACAAGTGTCTATAATAGGATGAGTCCTTTGGGTATATGCCAAGAAGTTGTACAACCAGGTCATATGGTAGGTTCAATTTTAGTTTTTTAAGAGTTCTCCACATCGTTTTCCATAGGAGTTGCATGAATTTTCAATCCCACCTTCAGTGAATGAGCATTCCCTTCTCCACATCCTCATCAGCATTTGGTATCATTAGTTCTCTTGATCCTAGCCAGTGTGATTGGGGTAAGGTGATACCTTAGGGCAGTTTTAATTTGCATTTCTCTAATTACTAATGATGTTGAACTCTTTTTGAGATGTTTCTTAGCCATTTTTATTTATTCCTTTGAAAACTGTCTGTTTAGATCTTTAGCCCATCTTTTAATTGGGTCATTTCATTTCTTGCTTTTTTGTTTTTTGTATTCTTTATATATTCTGGATGTTAAAACTCTGTCAGATGGGTCACTGGTGAAGATTTTTTTCCCCATTCTGTGGGTTTTCTCTTCACATGTTTTTTGAGTTCTTTATATATTCTGGATGTTAAACCTCTGTCAGATGTGTCACTCGTGAAGATTTTTTTCCCATTCTGTGGGTTTTCTCTTCAATTTTTGATTGTTTCTCTTGCTGTACAGAAGTGTTTTAGCTTAATAATGTCCCTCTTGTTGATTGCTGACCTTAATTCCTGAGCAACTTTTGTCCGCATTAGAAAATCCTTTCCTACACCTGTATCTTGTAAGTTACTGCCAATATTTTCTTCTAATAGTTTCAGGGTTTCCAGTTTCACATTGAGGTCTTTGATCCATTTGAAGCTGACATTTGTGCAAGGTGAAAGATAAGGATCTAGTTCCATTCTTCTAGAGGTGGAGATCCAATTTTGCCAGCACCATTTGTTGAAGATGCTGTTTTTCCTCCATTGTGTGTTTTTGGTACCTTTGTCAAGTATCAGGTGGCTGGAATTGCGTGTACTTGGGTTTGGGTCTTCAGTGATGTTCTGTTGATCTGTACGTCTATTTTTGTGCCAGTCCCATGCTGTTTTTATGACTATAGCTCTGTAGTATTCTTTGAGATCTGGTATAGCAATCCCCCAGCACTGCTCTTTGGGCTCAGGGTTGCTTTGGCTATCCAGGGTCTTTTATGCTTCCATATGAATTTAAAGATGGTGTTTTTCTAATTCTGTGAAGTATGTCACGGGGATTTTGATTGTGATTACATTGAATCTATATATTGTTTTTGATTGGATGGTCATTTTCACAATATTAATTCTTTCAACCCATAGCATGAGATGTCCTTCCATCTTCTGATGTCTTCCTCAATCTCTTTAATGATTTAAAATTTTCATTGTAGTGACCTTTGGTGTCTTTGGTCAGATTTATTCCAAGATATTTTATTTATTTATTTTGCAGCAATTGTGAATGGGAGCATTTCACTGTACTCTTTCTCCAATTACTTGTTATTGGTATATAGAAAGGCTACTGATTTTTGTAGATTGATTTTATAACCCACCACTATACTGAACATATTGATCAGTTCTAGGAGTTTTCTGGTGGAACATTTGGGATCTCGTAGGTATAATATCACATCATCTGCAAAAAGTGATAGCTTGATCTATTCTTTTACAACCTTAACTTCCTTCTCCTCTCTTATTGCTCTAGCAAGAGTTTCAAACACTATGTTGAAAAAGAGTGGAGATTGTGGACATCCTTGTCTGGTTCCTGATTTCAATGGGAATGCTTTTAGTTTTTCTCCATTTAGAATGATGTTGGCTGTGGGTTTGTTGCATATAGCTTTAATTATGTTGAAGTATGTTCCCTCCAGGAATTTAAACAATTACCTCTAGAACTTTGCACATAAATTCATGCTGAATTTTGTCAAAAGCCTTTTCTGCATCTATGGAGATGACAATGTGGTTTTTGTCTTTGAGTCCATTTATATGATTAATGATGTTTATTGACTTGCATATATTGTGCCATCCCTGCATCTCTGGAACAAAGCCTACTTGATCATGGTGAATGATCTCTTTGATGTGTGTCTGTATGGGTTTTGCAAGTATTTTGTTGAGAATTTTTGCATCTATGTTCCTTAAGGACATGGGTCTATAATTTTCTTTTTTGGTTGTGTCTTTACCTGGTTTGGATATTAGAGTGATGCTGGCTTCATAGAAGGAATTTGGGAGTTCTCCCTCTGTTTCTTTTTGAATAATTTAAATAGTATTGGTTGGAGGTCTTCTTTAAATGTCTGGTCAAAATCTGCTATAAATCAATCTGGGCCTGGGCTTTTTTAGTTGGGAGGTTTTGTATTAATGTTTCAATTTCTTCATATGTTATGGGTATGTTTAAACTGTTGATCTCTTCTTGGTTTAACTTTGGTGGGTCCTATGATATTAGATATCCATCCACTACTTTCAGATTTTCAAATTTAGTGGTGTATAGGTTTTTAAAAATAGCCACTTATAATGGTCTGGATCTTTTGGGTGTCGGTTGTGATGTTTCCCCTTTTCATCTCTGATTTTGTTGATTTGGATTTGCTCTTTCTTTTGGTTAACTAGGCTAAGGGTCTGCCTCTCTTGTTTAGATTTTCAAAGAACCAGCTCTTAGATTCATTGATTCTTTGTTTTGTTTTCTTTGTTTCTATTTCATTAATTTCTGTCTTGATTTTTGTTATTTCTTTTCATTTGTTCTTGCCTTTCTAGCATCTTGAGTTGCAGTGTTAGGTCATTTATTTGGGTTCTTTCTAATGTTTTAATGTAGGCACTTAGAGGTATAAACTTCCCTCTTAGGACTGCTTTTAAAATGACCCAGAGGTTATGTTGTATTGTATTGTCCTTTTCGTTGAATTTCAGGAATTCTTTAATTTCTTTCTGAAATTTTCCTTTGACCCACTATTTGTTTAGGAGTATGTTGTTCAATTGCCATGAGTTTGTGTAATGAATAGGGTTTCATTCAGTCTTGATTTTTGAGCTTTATTGCATTGTGTTCTGATAGAATGCAAGGAATTATTTAATTTTTTTTGTATTTGTTGAGGTTTGTCTTGTGGCCCAGTATATGGTCAATTTTTGAGAAAGTTCCATGGTGTGCTGAATTGAAAGTCCATTCTTTGGTGCCTGGGTGGAATATTTAAAAGATGTCTTTAGGTCCATTTGACATATGGCATCATTCAATCCAGATGTCTCTCTGTTTATTCTTTGTCCAGTTGATCTGCCTAATGGAGACAGTGTGGTATTGAAGTCCCCTATCATTACTGAGTTGGGGTTAATCTGTTGCTTAAAGTCCTGTAGTGTTGTTTTTACGAGTTTGGGTGCACCAGAGTTTGGTGCATGTATGTTAAGGATTGTAATGTAGTCTTGGTTAATTGTTCCTTTGATCAGAATGAAGTGACCCTCCTGATCTCTTCTGATTAGATTTATTTTGAAATCTATTTTATCAAATATTAGAATTGCAACCCCTGCTTTTTTCGTAGTCCCATTTGCTTGGAATATTCTTTTCCATTCTTTCATCTTAAGGTAGTGCCTGTCCTTCAAGGTGAGATGGGTTTCTTACAGACAGCAAAAAGATGAATTTTATTTCTTAATCCATTCACTTGGATTCTGTTTTCTAATGTAATATGTTAGTCTTTGTCTTTATATTGGGGAATTGATATTGTTAAGATTGCGAGTTATTACCGACCCCTATTTATTAACCCTGCTATTGTGCTGTGGTGGTGTTCTCTTCGGCCTCTTTTTGTTAACTCTCCTGGAATTGTTTACTTATTCCTTGTGCTTTCTTGTTTGTGTTTAATTTGCCCTTCAGACCAAAGTATTTTTTCCAGGATCCTGTGTAGATCTCAACATAAATTCCTCATTTGTTTTTATGATAGAAAGTTTATTTTCCTCCTTAGATTACACATGATAGTTTTGTTAGATATAGTGGTGTGGGCTGACACCTGTGCTGTTTTACAACTTATAGAACTTTGGTCCATGCCTTTCTTACTTTCATAGTCTCCATGGAAAAATAGGCTGTTATTTTGATGTGCCTGCCTTTAAATATGACTTGATTTTTCTCTCTTATAGCTTTCTTTGTTCTGTACATTAAGAGTTTTGACTATTATATGACATGGGGTATTTCTTTTCTGGTCCTATCTGTTTGGCATTCTATGTATCTCTTGCACAGTTAATAGATAACTCCTTATATTTGAGAAAATTTCTTCTATGATTTTATTGAAAATATTTCCTATAACTTTAATGTGGATTTCTTCTGTTTATTCTATGCCTATGATTTGTAGGTTTGTTCTTTTTATAGTGTCTCAGAGGTCCTGCATGGTCCTTTTCTGTAGTATTTTAGATTTAGCATTTTCTTTGAGCAATCCATTTTCTTTACCTTATTTTCGAGATCTGACATCTTCTGTTCCACTTGATGCAACCTTTTTGAGGTTTTCTTCTGATCTGTTTGTTTCACTTCCTGAATTTTTCATTTCAAGTTTCAGTTTGGCTTACTTTAGAGATTCTATCTCTTTAATGAATTTTGATTTCATGTCTTGAATTGTTTTAGTTATTTCATTTAACTGTTTGTGCATTCACAATCTTTCAGTCTTTTATTCATACCCTCCTTGAATTTCTTGAACATATTTATAATTGATATTTTAAAATCATTGTCCTGTGTATCAGCTAAGTTGCCTTTCTCAGAAAACATCATGATGGGGTGTTAATTTTTGGAGCAGACATAACTGTTTTGGTTATTCATGTTGTTCACAATTTTGCAATGGGACCTAGGTATTTGGAGTCATATCATTGGTGGTATTTTTTGGTTTGAATAGTTGATCTTGCCTTTGTTGACTTGGTGTTTGGACCTGTTTCCTGGTACCTCAACATTTTGGAATGTGGATCAACTGAATGGTGCTTGGTGTTTAATCTTAGGTCCACTCTCGGTTGATGTGCAAATGGGATGGCAGAAGTAGTCTAGTTCAGCTAGGTATAGGAGCAACTTCTGGGCCTAGCAGGAACTTCCCTGGGGCTTAGAAGATTCTCACTGATAAATTTCTGAGTCGCATTCTCGTTGATTGCGTGGACTGAGTGACTCCAGCTAGGCCTTTGTGTGTGGGCCAATGGAGAGGGAAAGGGTAAAACTAGGATCTGGGAAACTGACTGGACTCTCCTAAGCCTCCATTCTTAACCCATCCTATAACTTTACCACTCAAGCTTCTCCATACTGCCATTCTTAAGCCTCTTGGGGCTTCGTAGCATCAAAATTGACTTACCCCACTGCCCATTTAGGATCCAGTGGCTCAGGGATTCTCTATCACATACTGCTGCAGGCTTTCCAACTTCCAAATGCTATGCCTAGTGTTGTCTTTGTGATTTGACATTTTTAGTTCTTTTTTTATCACTTCACTTTTGATTTTTATCCCTTTGTGGGAAGGGAAGTGGGGAACAAGATGAAACTCAATGATAATTCATAAACTCAGTGCCTTCTTTACCAAGAAGAATCTCATGTTTTTAGTGCATTGTCTTTTGCGGTTTTTGTTTTGGTTGTTTTTAGAGACCAGGTATCTTGTAGTCCAGGCTGGGTTCAAACTCTGTGTAGCTGAGACTGCTCTTGAACTCCTGTTTCTCTTTCATCAGCCTCACCAGTGCTAGGATTACAGGGATGAACCTGGCTTCTTTGTGTTTTTGACTTTTAAAGAGGTTCTGGTAGATACTGAGCTTTTGTCTAATATATATGGACAGCTATAATTCAGAAGTTCTACCATCAAAGAAAAAAAAGGAATGGATGGTTGTAGACAACAAGTTGTCACTGCTGATCTGCTCCACTTGGTTCCTGTGCCTAGGGAGGCTCTTCTCTATACCTAGAACACATTCACCACCTCCCAAGGGAGGCCACCTAGTATGCAAACCATTCACTGTGTCCCCATCAAAGCATTGCTCCCCGTTGCTCTGTGATTTATGATCTCATTGATGTATTATGTGCACCTCTCTGTAAACCCAATATGTAATGATGAGTTGGAACTCATTAACTCAAAATGCAGAGAGAAGAAATGGAAGCATATAGTATCTTAAGCCAGAGTCAGGATGAAATCCCACTGAAAAACAATTGCACTGATTGCCAGCTCTGATTTTGGAGGCAATTCTTCCTTTCAGCATGAATACTACTCCTTGGACAAAAATCCCTAGTTGGCTATTCAGTATGGCTTGTGGCTCTGCCTTCTGGGGGCCAACATTACAGCATTATCATTTGCAGCCAAATATCAGAAATGGTATTGGAACATGAACAGCTTTCACCACCTGCCTCCTACTAATTTGGTTTGGCAAGTTAGGGGATCATTTCGGAGGGTGAAAGAATCACATGCCTTTGAAAGTCAGAAATCTCATTTTCTTTTCTTTCTTTTTATTAATACTTCTTCCCTCTATGACCCTCTAAAACCTTGGTCTACATGTTCAAAGACACTGAAAAAAAATATTAAGGCTTCTAGTTCTTCCCTTTTATTAAAAGGCTTTTCCTGACCCATCATTGTCTTCCCATATTTATTTTGACTACATTCATGGCTTCTGAGAACTTGGGCTTCAATAGAAACATATTTTGATGGAAGCAACAGGGTTGCTTCCTGTTGTCTGACAGAAAGCTCTTAACTTGAGGTCTAGAAGAAAGGTCTGGAACTTTTCTCTAACTATACCCCTCTATTCTGCCCTTCAGAGCCACCTCTTTTAATTAGCCTGTGTAAAAATTTTTGTTGAAAGCAGAAAGGAGTTTCCAAGACAGCAATTTCTTTTACACATATAGCAGTCTGTGAACATAGATTCTACTGATTAACTATTGAAAATGACAACTCACTAGCACACACACACACAATAAACAACTTTTCTCTACACAATATTTTTGCCATCACTGACTACCAACAGTTACACTAATAACTAATAACTAATAACTAATGCTCTTGGCTTACATTTTGACATCTCTCTATTGTTACTTGTTTTGTGGTATTCAGAGATGGGACTAAACGGTTATAGCCAAGAACACCTGAAATACAATGACTCCTACATGAAGTTTGAGGGTGGTGGAGTTGAAGACGGTTGACGGTTGAGAGTTCCAGGATTTTATCTTCTCTCTGCCAGCGGAATAAACATGTAAAGCTTGTTCTGTTAGTGACACATAAACTTCTGTTCGTATTTTGCATCTGGTTATAGGACTTCATCAGTTTGTAGAAGGTTTAAGAAATAAAATATTCAGTTGGACATTATTGCCAAGCTAACAGACTGATGAGCTTTTAAAGACTGCTATTTTAAGAACTGCTATTTAAACTGAATTGGATACTTGCTACAATTATCAGTCTGCCAGATGGAGGCTTGGTCGTTAGCCCTTTGCCACCAGCCTTCCCTTGCTTTTCTCATTCCTTGTCTCTTAGACAGTAGTCAGTCACTGATGGTTTAGATGAAGAAATAGTCTATCATGATTCTGTCTTTTCCTCCATTTTTGTTGCTGCATTTTCTGAAGAGGTTGTGTGCGCTCATCTGTCCATGCATATGTGATAAGCACTTGCTCTAGCTTGGCATTCCTGCAGTGTCTAATGAAACTGTGTCCAATGTCAGGATTCACTGCGGTATAGTCCAAGTGTTCCCAGAAAAAAGCCACCTTCTCTAAGTCAGCTTCAGTAACTTATCTTCATTTGTATTACTCTTTTAAAATTTCTTAACTGGTTCAGAACATAGATGAAATGAAAATTTCTTAGTGCATAGTCTCTGGCCTTCACAACTGGGTCTTACAATTCAATTACTGTTACTGCTTTTTTTGTAGATTTGACTTATCTTTCAATGTATACCTTATTGTTTTTACATATTGTTTTTCTCTGGATTCCTTTATTATAATGAATGGCACTTTTGCTTCCTTTACCTTAGCAAGTTCACTGTATATCTATTACTTAGTGTGTTTTTGTTGGTGGTGCAGTTATTAGGGCCAAGAACCTGTGGCTAGACAAATCACAGGCCATAGGGAGAATATACCACTATTATTCTGCTAAATGTGTATTGTATTAAACTGGCTCCTAATGACTTATTGTTAAACCCACAGATTAGGACATCTCTGAACTTTCAAGAGAAAAGTATTCTTGCAGCACATAGCAGTTAACACAGAAACCCACAACTGGCCAACATGCAGAAAATGAGACACTGCAGAATGCCCAGTCTTAAACAGGACACCTATATCACAAGGTTTCCTCTCAAGTCTTGGGGATCATTGCCAAAGAAGGGACAGAAAGACTGTAAGAGCTAGTGGTGGTGTGTGAGTATGAGGAACCATGCTTTCCAGACACAGCAAGGAAGTTGCACATATGAACCCACAGTGGTTATACACAAGACCCGCACAAACCTAAGCCAGACAAAAACCCAACATGGTTGGGGGAGGTGGGCAAGAAGCCCCACCTTAGCAGAGGATCTATTGGCAATTGATAGCTGCGGGGACAGGGAGACTTAGTTTTCTTTAAGGGTGTGATGACCAAAGCCTTAGGGAACACAAATTAGATTTGATAAGCTTTAAAAAAATAACACAGGACAGGAAATGGGGGGTAAGAAGATGGGGTTGAATCTGAGAGGAGATGGGTGAGGAGATCTAAATATAACCAAAATACATTGTATGAAATTTTTAAAGAATCAATAAAATAGTATTTTAAAAACATATTTTTGTTTTGTTTTACATAAATCTTTTAATAGATTATATGAAATGGATTTCTCCCAATCTGCATGTGCTTAAAGAATCATCTAAAGTTATTAATTCCTCTTTTGTATGTTTATTTTTACCTGATATTTAAAGCTTCCATATTTATTTCTAGTTGGATTTATAAACTTTTGTTAAATAGTTTTTATTTTATTGCCATTTTAATGATTGGCATTCTAAACATTTTAATTAACATATATTTTAAATTTACATTCCTAATTTGCTACTTAATAAGATTTTGCCAAGTAAATTATTCCTTAAAGCCAAGCTATGAGCACGTGAACCAGGAAGCAGAGCCTTATCCACAGAGGCCTTCCTCATCCCCTTGAGGTCCTCTCACCTCACCCCAGACCTCTAATTACTGTCTTCCTACTTCCATCTCTTTCTAACTTGATAGCTGATTTCCTTTCGTTGCATACTGATTGAATCATGAACAGTTTTAATGATCTCCATGGGGCTACATTTTATTTGACTGTTGTTTTATATAGCACTTCTGTAAGTACAAACGTATTTTAGAATCTCACATATTCGTTGGTCATGAAATTTAGTTTATTTTTTTTACCCTTTATAAAAACTTTATTGAGAATTTCATACATGCATATAAGGTGTTTTGATCAAATCCATGCCCACTCCCTCCCTTCTAACACCTCCCATATCTCCCCATCACTTTTTTCTTTTTCTTTTCTTTTTTTCCTTATTTCATTTATTTATTTTTATGGGGCTTTTGGGTACTCTAACATTCCCCCCTCTGAAGAGGTTACACTAAAATCTTTTAAGGATTAGATACAAGATCCCAAATGCTTTTGACATTTTTGGCCTTTGGAACAGATTAGGTTGCTAAGAGGCCCAAGGACATTTTGACTTTTAGCCAAAAAACTGGCTATTTTTTTGGGGGTCTTTTTACCCTAGCCAAAATGAAGATTTAAATCTTTTCCCATGTTTAAATCAAGGTTTTCTAAAAACTATTTTTCTCATTGATTTCATTTGTTTATTTCTGTACTAATCATTTGTCAGTAATAAGTGTGGGGCAGCTGCTTTCTATTTCATTTATAGTGTTGACTGTTGGGTAAAAATGTTAAGTTTAATGTGGCTCCCCATGACTTCCTCATGCTAAAGAAAGGCTTTCATACTTGCAGTTCATACGACTACCTTATTTTAAGTATTTTGGATTTGAAATTTTAAGTCAAATGGAAGAAATACAGAAACTTCAGCCCAAGATAATGATAACAACTTACAATGGAATGACTGGGCTCCTTTTCCTAACCCTATGTACACTGAAAGAAGAGCAAATAAAATATCTCACACCTTCAGCATCAGCGAGAGACACCGGAGGAGCATCCACTCAAATTCAGATGCAATGAGGGAAAATCATAGAGCTACCGGAGGCTCTAATCATGTGTGGAATCTGGCAACTATCACACAAAAGACTGAAATGCTGAGGCAGATTGGTAGTGGAAGAAACCAGCTAACATCAGCACACCTTTATAAGGCGATGGCCATATACTACATAGGGTGTTGAGAGAAAGTGTGAGATGGCCATTTTCAGAGAACTCACAGTTGAGGTATTAAAGCCAACAAACCTCAAAGCTCAGGTGGCTAGAGTGTCCCAGGAAGCAATACTGGAGATGTTCTCTGCAGACGGTGATTAGTATGTTACCTTTGTAGCATAGGACAGGAAAGGAAAAGCAGTGCAAGCCTGGCCAAGCCTGGCCTTGTGATGGAGCAACAGAAGAGGGAACCCTTGAGCCGAGAAGCCCACTTTACCCACCTCTTATCTCCCACTCCGCAGAATACACCTGCCAGCTAAATGCTCAGAATAACTAGCAGCATTACAAGGATCTAAAACCTAGCAAAAGCACTCAATTCCTGTATGAAGTGACTAGAAGAAAACAGATAATGAAAGTCAAAGCTGTTTTACAAATACAAGAAAATTGAAACAAGAGCAAAATAAAGAAATGAAATTAAAAATAACATTTGCCACAATAAAGAGCAATTATGAAACAATACAGAACAATACAGAACTCTAGAGTGGCTTAAATGTCGACACCCCCCAAGCCCACCTGGCTTGGGTCTTCAACAAAAGAAGAGTCAAGACAAAGGTCTTGATTTTATTATAAAAAGTTTAATTCTTAGCAGTCAGGTGAGCAATCACAGAATGGCCATTAGTTGTGAGGAACACAGATCTTATATAGGAATCAGATTTGGGGTAACCAAGTAATCACCAAGTAATCACCAAGGATATTTTACTAACAGAAAGTAACTACGGACGCAGCAGGTTGCTGCATTACCTCACCAACTCGGGTGCCTGAAGACTGAAACGAAACTAAGTTTCTAGGAGACCTAATTAATCTAGGCCGCACAGCCTGTTGGTTACCGCTGAAGCAGAGAGCTCAGAAGCTCTTAAAGAGGCACTCTACTTTTTCCAATGCTTAAGTCAAGCATGGCTCCGGACACTTAAATAGCAAGAAGGCATAAATTGCTACTGTCCTAGCTTGCTTTTTGGTTGCTGTGATTAAACACTCTGATGAACAATAACTTGAAAGAGGAAAGGGTTTACTTACCTCACACTTCTACACAACAGTTCATCATCAAGAGACACCAAGGCAGGAACTCAAGGCAGAAACCTTGAGGTGGGAAGTGAGACGGAGACCATGGAGGAATTCTGCGTTCTGCCTGGTTCCCTCTGGCTTGCTCAGCTACCATTTGTATACAGCCCAGGCCCCCCGCCCAGGCCTGACACTGCCCACAGTTAGCCACCAAGAAAATGCCCCTGGAGACATGGCCACAAACCAATCTTTTGGAGGAAATTCCTCATTTGAGGGTCCCTTTTCCCAGGTGCGTTTCAGCTTGTGCTGAGTCAACAAAAACTATGACAAAGAGAATTGAAGAAAGAAGCTCAAAACACAAAATTATCCTAGAAATGAAGGTTTTCTGATTGACTCACAGAGGTGACAAGTAAAATTGTACAATAAAGAGACTTCAGTAATACAAATGAGGACAGCTAAGAAAAGTTTGCTAAAAGTCAGACATATGGGAGCAGTGACTGTAGAAGAAAAGAAAAGCAAATTCATAAAGTCCCCAAAGAGAAAAATAATATAACCAGGAAGAATCAAGATTTCAAACTATAAGGAAAAAAATTCTGAAATTGCAGAATATTGAAGCTATATACTGGGTAGTCAGCTTGGAGATATGTCCTAGCGTATAATCAGATATACTCCCCTGGGCTCCCTGAAAAAGGGGGCAAAGTCCTTACTAAGGATGTCAGAGCAGATTGTCCTGTGAACTCCAGCAATGGTAATTGATATCAGAAAACAATGTAGCAGCAACCTCCAAACTGTTCAAGGAAATAGTGAGCAAACGATAGATCCAGCTAAGCTATCCTTCAAGGATCAGTACCCCAAACAAAACTGTCTTCAGTATGAAGGATCTAGTAGAATCTAGGATCTAATATATATGTGGGTTTTTCTTGAGATCGTCTAGGGTGATAGTTGACAAAGTTTCAGCCGAAAAATTGGTGTTGGACACTGACAATAATTAGTGATAGAAAACAAATGTTGATAGAGTTAAAAATAGTATGTTTTATGTGCAATGGCGATACAGAAAGAAAATCAAAGAAGAGAAATGTAGGAAAAAAGTAACAAAAGAAAATTTACTGCCCATATTGATGTGACAAAATGGAGTTGGGAAGATGGCTTGGTTGGTAAAGTGCTAAGTACTCAAGTTCAAATCACAGAGCCCACATGAAGACACCAGGCTTGAATTCCCTACACTGAAAAGGTAGAGACAGGCAGATCCCTGGGGCTGCTGACCAGCCAGCCTAGTCTCACTGGGGAGTTCTAGACCAACGAAAGGTCTAATCAGATGAACAGTACCTGAGCAACAACACCTAGGGTTGCTTCCACATGCATATACATACATGTACCCTCACATACACTCAGGAATACACACACACACACACACATACACACACACACACACACACGTGCACACTCACACACTAAAATAAACCTGAAAGACTGAAAGGTGAAGCATAGGCATAGCCCAGAAGTCAAAAATATCTATCATATTGTTTTTCTATAATTAAACCTCAAAACTCTTTGCTCAAATGGGATGTTTGGTGTCCCGTGATGGAGGAAGAGAAGGTAAACAATGGAAAAACTTCAAAAGCTAGCTTTTTTTCTTATACTAAGAAATAGTAAATATTATATGAAGAAAAATTGGGTTAAGGGTATTAAATAATAGAATTATAAAAGCAACTTTAATCATACACTTTTAATAGGGTATATTCTAGGAAAAATATTCTAGATTTTTAAAGTTTTAAGGGTAATATTGTTGCTAGTAATAGATTATTAACAGTGACAGAAGTACTGTTTCTTGAAATTATATTGTATTTTGTAGAATGACAAGAAAACAATAGTTATATGAAAAGTATTACAAAAGAAAATTTCTTGGTATAATAGTGAATTAAGAATAAATACAAAGTCAAATACAATTTGCAAATAATTAGTATAAATTCAGTGTTTAAATTTAAATATATAGATTGCCTAGCTCTGTACACTAAGCAGACCTAGAGAAATGATATCTTGAAAACATGGAGCATTGAGGAGCCCAGATTTTCATGTATAAATGCATTCTTTCATAGAGAAAGTATAGGTTCTTGAAAATTAATTTTGGCTTCACTTTAGGCAATGTCTGTAGGATTTTACTTTATGTCACAAAGCAAGAAAGAATTTCAGGGCCAGTGCATTTCCATTGAAGAGAGAATCATGGGCCACTCTGAGTGGGGTTCAATAACCATGTAAAAATATGAGGTTGGAGAAGTTACTCAGCAATACTAGCACTTGCTGCTTTTGCAAAGAACTGTGTTCAGCTTCCAGCACTCACATAGGTCTGTGTGGCTCTAGTTCCAGGGGATCTGATGCTCTCTTCTGGCCTCTGTGGGCATTGCATGCATGTGGTACATGTACATGCATGTAGGCAAACACTCATACATATAAAAAATAAATAAGGGGCTGGAGAGATGGCTCACCGGTTAAGAACACTGACTGTTCTTGTAGAAGACCCAGATTCGAATCCCAGCACCCACATGGCAGCTAACAGCTGTCTGTAACTCCAGCTCCAGGGGATCTGACAGCCTCTTCTGTCTTCCATCGGCATTTCTTCTGTCTTCCATGGGCATTGCATAATATAAGTGCACTTACATACATGCAGGCAATATATGTATACACATAAAATAAAAATAAAAAATAAAAAATACATCTTTTTGTAAAAAGAAATATAAAGAAAATATTAGACATATGGCAATCTGTGTCTGAGAATACCCAGAAAAACAAATACAAATTGAAACAAATAAACAATGAAACAGAAATTAGAAATTAGTAAAATTACTTTCCTACCATTACAGATTGCTGCTTCAACAATTACTATTAAATTTTTAATTTTTAAATACTTTTATTTCTTTTGAGCTTAGACTGTCCTCAAGCTTGCTACATATCTGAGGCTGGCCTTGAACACTTGATTTTTCTCCTCTAGCCTTCCAAGTGCTATGGTTACAGTTGTTCACCACCATGTCTTGCCTAACAGTTATTAAATTATGAGGATAGTTAATTTGTAAGGAAACTTAGCTGGGCCACAGCTGTCCAGGTACTTGGATAAATGTCACTATGGATGTATTCTATCAAGGTGTCTCTGAAAGATATTAAAATTTAACTTTGGTGATCATTGAGTAAGGTAAATTGCCTTCCATGACATGGGTGCGCTTCATCCAACCAGTTGAAGGCCTTAACAACAGAGGTTGACCTCCCTGAAACAAGGAGGAATTCCACAATAGATTCAATTGGAGCTTCCCTACCCCTTCACCAGGGTTTGGACCATCAAACCATCAGAACTGCATCAGCTCCACTAAAATAAAACTCTTTCTATGTTTCTATGTATGTTACTGGTCATGGTTCTCCAGAGAACTTTAATCCATACAGGTACAAAAGTGATAATTATACTATTTTCATCTGTACACATTTGAAAATTTTAGGGATAAATATAGAAAATCCTCAAAGTTTTGAGACACATACTAGTGAAATGTATATGATTCACATAATTTATCACTTTAATATGTTAAGGAGAAAGCTTTCCTTTAATATACATCAAAGACCTTAGAAAATTATTCCAGTAATTATTCCTATTAATATAAGGAAAGTAGAAGTATATTTCTTCAATATAATAAAGACAAAACCCATAGAACATGTTTATATGATTAAACACAAATTAAAACTCTTCTAGAAAAAAGGGCAAATGGAAAATTATGAAAAATGCTTCTTGCACTAATGTCAGAATATGGATCAATATCATTGTGATAAATGGACCTTTAAGAAATAAAGTAGAAAAATGTGGTATGTCTGAGCAATACACAACAGAAAAAATTCATTTTTTTTCATAGGCTTACTATTCTTCTATACTTTCTACATTTATGTTTTATGTTGTTTTGATCAAATAATTACAATATTAACCCCATTAAAATTGATCACGAGGGCTCTCTTTGCAGTCATGTAAATTGGCATGAACTTTTTGGATGATAATTTGCCAATATACATACAGTATATCAAAGTTTAAAAACAGATTTATTTCAAATTCAGTAATTTAATGATGGAAACCTGAGAAAATAATCATTCATGTGTAGATGCATTTGTTACATGTTTTGTCATATTGTCCTATTTTCACAAAAATTTAAAAAATTGGGATTTCAAGCAATTACCAATAACACAAAATTAGTAATTCTTTCATATGTTGGAATATATAAAGTATATGCAATATTTTTATATGTTTTATATAAAATGCAATACAGATGCATTTTATATACAGTATAATATGCACATATTTTATATGTATATGTGTGTGTGTGTGTGTACTCCCAATTTTGTTTACACACACATATACTGGATGTGTGGATATGTGCTCACTGAATTCTTTAATGTATTTTGTGGGTGTACATGTGATGTAAGTTTGTGTGTGGTATATATCTGTGTGTGCACATGTGGAGGTCAGAGGTCAGTGCTGGTTGTCTTCCTCAATCACGTCTATATCTCATTTTTGGAGAGAGGTTCTTCCACTGAAATGGGAGCTCACTGTCCCAGCTGGGCTGGCTGGCCAGCAAGCCTTGCCGCCTTTCCACCTGTCTCCACGCTCCCATCAGTGCTAGGCTTCCCAACACTTGCTGCAATTCCTGGCTTTTACATGGATGCTGGGGATCCCAACTCAGATTCCCATGCTTATATAGTAAATACCTACGGAGCCATCTCCTGAACCCCAACACTGAGTTCTTGACAATGGTCACTATGAGGGAATTAGCTGCTATGATTTTACTGATCTACAATCTCTGTTGTCTAATATTAATATTCATTATTGCTTATAATGATAGGAAGCACGAAAGCTGTTAAATACATGCTATAAGAAAATTCTGTTTAACTTTGCTGAATGTAATGGAGGAAAAGTCCATTTCTTAGACTTTCTTTATTGGAGGCATCAATCATAGGGCCTGCCATGTCCAGCATCTTTCTCTACCTGAAAGTTCACCCTACTTCCATGTAGCAACAGAGCTATGTTAAGTTTCTTTTGCACATGAATGGCCACTAATTAAACTGATATTGCACTTGGCTCAAGACTCCCAAGTCTGGCTGTCCTAGTCTATGTTCTGGTAGTTACATAACTCAATACGTTCTCAGTTAAACTTACACGGAATGTGGTAGGCTGATAGCTTTCAATTTTTCAATGAGAAGAACAGATCTTAAACTAAATAGGAAATACAAAGGCCAATAAGTAGGGACACAAGAGAAGGAGGCAGTAAGGGAGCAAAAATGGAGGAGAGGCAGTGAAGGCTGAGACTCAGCAATGCCTTTCCTTGACAGTTTGTCATTCTAATGAATACATCTCCTCAAGGTGGCCTGAATAAGTGTTCACAGTTACAGTCAAAACCAAGGGGCATCTTCAGGTTCAAGGAGGAAACTGATCTAATCACTCCAAGGGCCACACAAAATTTCCTTTATTAGACTTTAGTCAAAGACACGAAAAGATACTAGATTTCCTAAAAGCAGAGATTCGCTTTTAGATATTTTTTTCTACATTGCATTCTCTACTTGGGTGTGTACGTGTGTATGTGTTTGTGTGTTTGTGAGAGAGGGACAGAGATACAAACACACAGAGAGATACACAGAGAGGGACAGAAAGAGAGGAAAAATATCTAAAGTAGATACATATCAATGTATGAAACTTTTGGAAGACTTAAATTTTTTAAAGCAATGATAGTTCTACAACAGAATTGAGAAAATCTAAAGATTTTAAAACACACCGTGAACCATACCCTTACTCACATTTCCCTTGTTATTAACATCCTGTACTGTAGTGAGATACTTGTTAGGAGTGGCCTGCATTGATACATCATGAGCATCACAAGCATCTATAGTCTATAGCTTTCCTCAGGGCTCATACTAGGTGGGTTCCGACAAACGCATAATGCTAGCTATTTACCGCTATAGTATCATAAAGGTAGTACCCTGTCCTAAAAATCCTCTATAATCCTCTTATCATCCCTCCTGTACCCTCAACTTCTAGCAACTAGCTCTCTTTACTTTTTCTTAGTTTAATTTTTCTAGAATGCCATGCAATTGGGATTATGTAAGATACTGATCTCTTTTGAAGGATTGCTTTCATTTAGAAATACACATATCAGTTTCTTCCATGTCTTCACTTGGTTTGACACTCAATATTTTCATACTGAATAATATTCCATTGTCTGAAGAAGCATTGTTTAACTAGTAACTTACAGATAATCATCTTGTTGCCTTCCAAATCTGAGGAATTATTAATGTATTAGTAACATCTGTGTGCAAGTTTTTGGACATAAATTTTCAACTCACTAGAGTTAATATCAGGTATCACAATTGCTGTATTGTAGACTATGTGTATGTTTGGCTGTAAGAAATTGTCAGACTGGCTTCTAAAATGGTTTGTTTCAGTTTAAAATATTTTAAAATTTTTCTCAAGATATATTCTTTGAACTATCTGTTTCAAATCCCCATTTATTTGAAATTTATTTATCCACCTTTTTCTTAGCAACTTCCAGATTGTTCTCACTGTGGTCCTAGAACAGACATTTTATTAAGTGTATGAGTGTTTTGCCTAGATGTATGTGAGTGTGCCACAAACATGCAATGCCCTTAGAAGTCAGAAGAAGGAGCCAAATTCCCTAGAACTGGAGTTACAGAAGATTGTTAGCTGCCATCTGTTTGCTGGGAAATGAACCTAGGTCCTCTTCAAGAGCAGCCAGTGCTCTTAATCACCTAGCCATTTCTCCAGTATCATGATTTCACTTTTTAAACATGTGAAAAAAATTCCATGGTGTGCCTGTACCATACTTTCTATATTTATTCATATGTTGATGTTCATTTATTCTGGTTTCTTTCCTGACAACTGTGAATAATACAGTCATAAACTTGGATATATAAGCATTCTCTGGTATGAAGATTTAGAGTACTTTGTATTTATAGGCAGGGGTAGTGTAGCTGGATCATATGATAGTTCTTTTTTATTTCACATTTAAGTACCTTCATACTGAATTCCCAATGGCTGCACCAGTTTACACTCCCATCAGCAGTGAATAAGAGTTCTTTCCCCACATTTTCACCAGCATCCACTGTCATTTATTTTCAGGATGACAGCCATTCTGGCTGAGGTAATATGGACTCTGAAAGCAGTTTGAAGTGTTTGCATTTCCCTGATGGCTAAGGATATTGAATGTCTTTTCAAATATTTATTAGCCACTTGTAATTTTTCTTTCAAGAATTCAGGTCATTAGCCCATTTATGTATTGATCAGATGAATTGTTCTTTAAGTGTTCATTTTTGCAGTTCTTTATGCATTTCAGATATGAATCCCCTGTCTGATGTGTAGTTGGCTGAGCCTTTCCCTATTCTGCAGACTGCCTCCTCACTCCTGTGATTGTTTCCTTTGTTGTGCAGAAGAGTTAACCGAAAGAGGCCTAAGAAAACACCACCACCACAGCACCATAACAGGGTTAATGAACAGTGGTCTGTAATAACTCGTAATCTTAAGAATCTCAATTCTCCAACAAAAAGACAAAAACTAACATATTACATTAGAAAACAGAATCCATCTTTTGCTGCCTCCAAGAAACACATCTTACAATGAATGATCAACAGATATTAGCAGGAATTAGTCATTCTGACAAAACGGACTTCAAAATTAGAAGAGATAAGAAACTATATTTCATATTCATTAAACAGAAAATTCACCAAGAGGATACTACAATTCTAAACATTTATGCACTAAATACAAGGGTACCCAACTTCAAAAAGAAACATCTTAAACCTCAAATCAGACATTGACCCTAACATGGTATCCTGATAATGGGTGCCTTCAATAGCCCATTCTGACCAAGACAAAATATAGAGAAAATTTTGGATTAAATGACATCACAAATCAAATGGACCTAAGAGAAATATAATTTCACATAATTTATTTCTCAGTTTTGGGGGTAGAGGGCATTTGTCCTATACTACTGGAGTCCTTTTGGAAAGCCCTTGCCTATGCCTGTGTCTTGATATGTTTTACCTACATTTTCCTCTGGCAATTTCAAATTTTCAGGTCTTAAGTCCATTGGAGTTGATTTTTGTGTAGTGTGAGAGCTATGGCTCCAGCTTTACTCTTCTACACATGGAAATCCAGTTTTCCCAGTGCTCTTTGTTGAAGAGGCTATTTTTTTCCAATATATGTTTTGACATTTTGTTGAAACTAAGTAGCCGCACCTGTGGGCTTATTTCTGGGTCATCTGGTTTTTTCTTTCTGTCTGTTTTTGTACCATGACTACACTGCTCTGGTTACTATGACTCTGTACTATATTTTGAGACTGGGGAGTGTGATATCTTCAGCATTGTGTCTCTGATTAGAATTGCTCTGAGTGTTGGGAGTCTTTTAAACGTTCATATGAATTTTAGGACACCTACTCCCACCAGGCCATGCAGCAAGTCCTAGCAAATACAAAAGAATAAAAATAATTTCTTGTGCTTTAGCAAATTAGAGTGGAATAAAATTAGAAATTAACAGCAAGAGAAACTGTAAAAACTATACCAGTTTGTGGACTATGAAAAATATACTCTTGAACCATGAGTGGGTTATTGAAAAGAATCAGAGAGGAAATTAAAAATTCCTAGAACCAAATCTAATTGGAAACATAATTTGCCAGAAACTTTTATTGAATATATTTAATTTTTTGCTGTTCTCTCTTTTTAGCATATCAGTTATATATTTTAAAAAGACACTGAAATGCTCAAGAATAAAGAAAATTATAATTAAAAACTAAATAAAAAGCTGTAATGATGACAAAAGCATTATCATATCCATTCTTAACTGATGAGCCCATTCAAATAAGACTATACTGTTTCACAGGTAATTGAGATAATTCATAATAACAAAATAACCCTAATTCTTCCCTCCCATCTTTGTATTGTATCATTTGTACTTGTTTTGCACACGTAATCAAACATGTGACACAAGCATGATAGATGTACCCAAGTACACCAGCTTAGAAACAATACTGCTGTCATTATTTTGAATGAAATATTATGTGAGGTCAATTGACAAGAAAAGTTATTCTTTCCTTGGTTTTCTTCACCTTATCATGTGGACCCAGCCGCTGATTGGTATTCTTTTCCTTCTCTCTAAAGAATATCTTTTAACAGGTTTCTGTAGGACACATCTACTTGTAACAAACTGTATCATTTGTTTGCCCGAGAATGTTGTATTTCCTCCTTCTCATCTCCAAAGGATAATTTCACAGGCTTCTAGGGAGACGGTGTCGGTTCACTCTTCTATTTTCGGTGCTTGCATGTTTTCTGAGATGTTGCATGGGTTTCTTACTGTTGTTTCTCTATCGGCAGGCTATTTCCCTCTATGGATGTCTAGGATTTTTTCTTTAAAACCCTTTTCCTGTCGTTTAAAATGATGTCATGTGCCTGTTGCTTCCTAAGCTCCCCAGAGCTGTGGTTTGGTGCGGGCCCTTAATTTGGAGGAGATGGCTGTCGTTGCTGCAGTCGTCTCTTTCTCTTTCCGTTACGTCGTGCCTTTTGTAATTACCTCATAGTTCTGTGATTGAGTCTCTGTCTTGTTCTATTTGTTTTTATATTTGTGAGATTTTTGTTGATATGTCCTTAAGCTCAAAGATTCTTTCTGTTCTCAAGACCTGTCCATTCAAGAGAGAAGCAAAAATATTCTTCATTTCTGTTAGAATTGGATTTATTTATTTACTTATTTCTATTTTTGAGAATAATACATTCACATCACTTTCACCCTTCCCTACTGAGTCCATTTAGTATTGCTTATATGTACATGTATTTAAGGCTTACCGCTCGGGACTGGACCGCCTATCAGGGATCTCCTCCCTGAAGAAAACGGATTCTTTTCCTCTTAGTTGTTGACTGATCACCTGTAGCTCTACATTTAGAGGTGGGACTTGTGGCAATTCCCTCGTCTACATTGGCATGCCAACTCATGTTGCCATTATGCAGGTCTTGTTTGGAAAACCATACTGTGGGGATTATGGGTGCACCTTCCCTGTCCTGTCTACCTGGAGATTTCCTGGTCCTCTGGCTCCTACAGTCTTTCCCTTTCCCTCTTCTGTGATGTTCTGGGAGCCTTAGGAGTAGGGGTTTATTGTAGATGTGGCGATTGAGGATGGGGTTCCCACTGTCACTTCTTTGCATTTTGACCAGTTGTGGAACTTTGTAACTGTTGCAAGAAGTGTCTTTGTTGAGTGGTGAGAGCTACACTTATCTGTGGATTTAAGCATGAGTATTCAGAATACAGTCAGAAATTATGTTGATTTAGAAACATGGCAGTAGTAGGTTCTCCTGGAGGATATTTGGCCTCTCCATCCATGGATATTTGACTAATACAGGTCCAGGTATTAATTCCCTCCTATTGAGAAGGCCTTAAATCCTACTAGATAGCTATTGATTACCCTCAAAATAAAAATGCCGCTATCCACCATTAGGGATATTTTGCTGGTCAGGTCATTGTGATTTGTGGTCTTACAGCTAGTTAGGACTGTTGATTGCTTTACTCCCTTGGCAATTTACATAGAACCTTCCAACACTGTGAGAGCTAGTCCTCAGTGAGAAGGCTTCTAGGTCAGATCCACTTTGTTTCCTCCAAGTCCTGTGCCCCAAGTGTGTGGTATCCATCTTTAGCTTGTTGAACTTTATTACTTGTTAGAATGGACTGGAATGCATTCTAAATTCTTGCCCAGTGGGAAAAGGAACTAGAAATCTAAAAATTATATTTTAAGTGTGGCAAATAAGAAATGAGGATTTCTGTGATTTCCTGTTCTGTAGTTTTATTCCTTTTCCAAACAAAAAGTATAGAAGCAACCCAAGAAAATACACATTGATCTCATTAACCATGTTGTGGTGAGGGATTAGATGCTATCAAAAAGTAAACAGCACTTAGAACTCAGAAAAGGAGGTATGTGGCCTAGACTTTCTAGAGATTGAGATTCTTTTACAGCTGTGCTTGGATGGAGATTAACTCATGAATTTATTTCCTTCGGAAGACATGGCCAAAGGATTTGGTTCTTTGCTGTGCAATACACAATCAGCCTTGTTTCTAACTCAGCAACTGTACCCAAATTGTTTTTTATTTTGTTGTATACAAGCTCCTCAAATGCTTTTCCACTTGGTTTATAACATTATATTTGTTCTATCATTAACTGACAAGTTAAAGAAAATCTTTAATCTATGTTCCTCTCATATTTTCATGATAATTCTGGTTTTGTCTTAAAAAATATTAGAGTTTAACAATTTCCTTTGCCATAAATCTTTTTCTTTTGTGAAAATATTCAGTAAAGTCCAAGAAAACTATCTGCATAATTAAGTTATGACATACAAACAAAGGTGAAGGCTGTGGCTCAGTGGTAGAGGGCTCCCCAGCAAGTGTAAAGCCCTGTGTCTGACAACTACAGTACATACACACACACAGACACACACACACACACACACACACACACACACACACACCTCCACCTACCCACCACCATT
>NW_008360331.1:2433108-2474804 GCF_000622305.1 Nannospalax galili | reverse complement strand
TATATGGTGGGGACACAATTTAGAGACTATAGACCTTACTTTACACACACACACACACACACACACACACACACACACATTCACATGCACACGCACATTATAAACAAATTCCTATGTAGAGGTTTTCAGAGTCCTAAGATTCTTTCATTTAAAAATTGTTTACATTATGTAAAACACCTAATTGAACCCTAGAGATAAAAATCACACTCTAGGAAGTTAAAAAATAAGTATTTCAGTAACTAAACTGATAAAATTCTTCAAACTGAAAAATATGCAATTTTATTTTAGCATGTAAATTCTCAATTGTATATATCTATTATAGTGTTTGAGTATTAGTTGTGGACAAAACTGTACTACCAAGCTTCAACAATACTGTGAGATTTATTACTGTTGCTGTAATGTGAATTTGGTATTCACTCCCTTTCCAAATTCTCCAAACTATATAGAGTTTTTCAATGTAATCATGTTTTTTTTAAAGCAATGCTAATAAAAAATTTTAAACTCAAACAGTTCTGAAAATAAGAGCCTTTTGAATTCATACTCCCAACAGTAATACTAAGGTAATTATCATTTAAAAATATTTTTATTGATTATTTGAGAATTTCATTAATTATATTTTGAACATATTCAGACTCCCCCATCTCTCCTCACTTTAATATCTACCCAACTTCATGTCCCCATTATTATTACTATTTCTATCATTATTGTTTGTTTGAGACGGTTTCCTTGTAAGCCCAACTGGCTTGGAACTTGCTGTGTAGACCATCTGAAGCTCCTAGAGATCCATCTGCCTCTGTCTCCTGAGTGTGATTAAAGGCCTGCACCACCACACTTTCATTTAAAACTCGAAGTGATGAGGAATTTCATTCAGGTTTTCTCATTCTTTTACTCAAACTCTCACTTAATACATGATAAAATAACAAATAAGCGCATTTAAATATATATACAGATTTCTTTATTCAATCAGCACACATTTATTGAGAACTTCCTCCTTGTTCTGCACTGCAATGAGAGTTGAATATGTAGATGAATTCAATAAATCAAACAGAAAGTAGAAAAGGTATTTACTAAATATAAATTTGAACCAAAGGAAGTTACTTACTAAATTGTATATTCTTATTTTAGATTTTTTCCCCTGAAAAAAGGAACTAAGAATATGGAATAAAAACATATTCTTTCTAAATCAAAAATTGTTTTTAATTTTATTTTATGTTTATGGGCCTGAGTGTATAAATACCTTTTCTACTTTCTGTTTGATTTATTGAATTCATCTACATATTCAACTCTCATTGCAGTGCAGAACAAGGAGGAAGTTCTCAATAAATGTGTGCTGATTGAATAAAGAAATCTGTATATATATTTAAATGCCCTTATTTGTTATTTTATCATGTATACATGTACCATGTCTGTGCAGGTACCCATGGAGATCAAAGGAGGGCACAGAATTCCCTGGAACTGGAGTTTCAGGTGGCTGTGAGCTACCTGATGTGGGTGCTTGGAACTTAACCTGTCCTCTGTAAGATCAGCAGGTTCTCTTAACTACTGAGCTATCTCTCCAGCACCCAGATTCTTCTTTTCAATATTTGCCTTGAAAAATAACTTCTAGACTTTCTATTTCATGGCCGTATTAGTTACTTTTGTGTTGCTGGGATAAAATATCATGACTGAAGTCAATTTAAGGAAAGAAGAGCTTATTTTGGCTTATGATTCTAGAGATAAGAGTATATCATTTTCAGGGGGCATGGCACCAGCGGGCACAGCAGTCTGAGCAGGAGGTTGAGAGAGAACACCTTCAACAGTAAACATGAAACAGAGAGCGTGAGCTGGAAGTGGAGGGAGGCTGTGAACTCTCAACCCCATCCCTGTGATATACTTCCTCCAGCAAGTCTACGCCTTCTAAAGATTCCATGACTTCCCCAGTGCCAACTGCTCAAATACATGAGCTTATGAGGCATAGTTCTCATGCAAACAACCTTAATGGAAAATATATGTGTTGAATATCTCATATCTCAAATGCTTGGGACCAGAAGTGTATTGGATTTTAGAATATTTCATAACTGATGAGATATCTTGGGGATGGGATTTGTGTCTAAACATGAAATTCATTTCTGTTTTATATATACCTTAACATACAGCCTCAAAGCAATTTCATTAAATGTTTTAAATGATTCTATGCATGAAACTAAGTTCACATACATTGAACCAAAAGAAAGCACAGTGTCCCCGACCACAGTTGTGTGGACAATCTGTTGTTTGCCACCACTATGTCAGCAATAAGAAATTACTTTTATATCTGTTCTCACATAAGTTCCTAACAGTAAAAATATGGCATACTGTTAACACAGTGATTGAAATGTGTTCAAGATAAGCGTACAGCATGGCAACTTCACCAGCGTGCCTTTGTAAGCTGTTACACAATAACAAGAAACAATGGCAGTTTTCAGCCTCTATCGACCAGTGTTGTATTTTGATTAAAAGGCTAGTGTGCACTCATTGTATTTTATTCTTATGTGAGCTTAAACATCAGAAGTAGCTGAGAGACAAGGAAGTGGGTCCTTCAGAGGAGAGATGCATACTGTTTTCATCACTATCTAATGCTTCTGCTAGAATCGTCTACCTCATTTTCGATGTTTTTGTCTAAGAAGTCTGTTTAATTTTGTTTTATAGGATTTGTTGTGTTCCCAATGCCCACTGCTCTAGTCACTTCAATTAGTACAACCCAAATCCTCACCATGTGATCACTAGGCCCCCTTTCTGCTGTGTTAACATCATCCTTATCATCCCTATCACCATAACTATGATTCAGAACCATTTTGACTATGTAACCATCAGTCAATGAGTCAACAATGGAACCTCGCTGATGCTAAAACTCCAAATATACTTCTTCTAGCTTATTAGTACTCACTGACGTATATATTTGCATATGCAAGGAGGTTGGGCATCATTTTTATCACTCCTGATATTCAGAATGCCTTAAAACCATCACTTTACTCATAATCACCGTTCAGTCTCTTATCCACGCTTTGTACCTAGCAGGCAAAACTTTGTTTTTTGTTGTAGTTCAAGCATCACCAATAGCACATGTGGCATCCTTTGTACTAAACCTCATTTGAAAACCTTCCACATTTATGGCTCTGTTCAGTCTTGCTAGCATGCTGTTCAAGAAAATGTTCGTATCTTTACCTTTGGTTGATCTAATGAGGTCTTTGTTCCAAGGCTGAATTAATAGTCACATTAGGAAAATTGCATGGCAGAAACATTTTGTGTGTGAGAGGGAATTTCAGCTGGGTATGAGCAGAACTGTTTTCATGGAGTAGCAGGACCTGCTGTCCTTGTCCAACCCAGCTTCCCTGCAGAGAACATGATCCACTGACACAAAGTGTTTGTGAAACCATTCACAAAAGATGCTCCTGTGGAGGCCCAGCTTCTTGTTAGCGTGACAGTACACTGGTAAGAAGTTCATTCCTTTAAGACAGCGAGGACACAGGTTTTCCTTATCACAGCAAATTCATCTTAATGAACAACAAACTGTGTTCACAGCAAAACTGTGTTCTTGGCCTTCTTCATTTCTACTGAGGCAATCTCACCGGCTGCACTTAGTGTCTTTCTGAAGCAATAAAATCTAAAATGATGTTTCATCAATTCTGGCATCAGATTTCCATCAGTAATGACTTTGGCAAAGTCTTCAATGAATTTTTCCATTGCTTCGCCATCAGAAAATGATTTACTACTGTTTAAGTCTGTAAACATTCAATATTATGTATTTGTCTTAATTTTCTACAACTAACGTCCTGAGTATAAAGTTTCCTTCAATTTTCCTTTCATCATAATATACTGTGGCTTGTTTTGAGGTTACCACACCATCAAGTCACATGTTCATGGCAATGCCGAGGACCTACGCTTTCAATATATAACTCAGATAGGCAGGGCTTTTCTTTTTCCTTAATTTTAGTTTGTTATGTTCGGCATAGAACTTCAACAGTTTGTTCAGCTCCTAGAGCACTTGCTCTAACACCACACTCTTCTGTAACTCATTCTGCACTTAAACACATGGTGGCTTAATTTCTTCCATAGCTTGGTGTTCTATGCTATTGACAAATATAAATACTTCTTTTCCTTATCATATTTATCTCTAGGAGTATCTGCAAATCTTTTCTACATTTTCAATGTTTTTATTTCATGAAGAAGATAGTAAACAGAACAGAAACACAAAAGAAAAACCACAAAGAAATTCTCAAAAGAAAAGAGAAGAAAAAGAATCATCAACATTATTATCACCCAAAATAAACAGTAACACACATAGGTTTTGGTGTCATTGTGTCAAAACTGCCATTGACCTATTTAGCATGCAATGTGTCACTTATTAATCTCTGTGGCATGCTTTCATGAAGGATTGGAGCAGGCATGGGAAAGGTGTATTGCTTCCAATGGGTTGGAAAGGGTCTATTTCACCTGGGGGTTGCTGAAAAATCTGCGTGTTATTCATTTGCATTTCAACTGTGACTTGTCACATAAAGTCAAGTATGGAAATTTTCACTTGCGGCATCAGCTTTGTCCTAGAAAGATTTCAGATTTTGGAGCACTTCATATTTCAGATTTTCAGATTAGGGATGCTCAACCTTATGAGAAAAAAGAAAGACCTAACATCAATGGTCTAAGCTTCGACCTTAGTAGAAAAGCAAATCTAATTAGGTAGAAGAAAAGAAATAATAAAATCAGAGGAGAGATCAATGAATATGAAACAGGAAATCAATAGAGATAATCATGAAATAAAAACTGCTTCTTTTTAATACCAATGAAATTGATATTCTCTAAGCAAAAGGCATGAATCACTAACACTGGAACAGAATGGATGTCACTGAGGTTTCCCAGGGTGATAAAGGGTAAACAAGGGAACACTATGGAAAACTCTATGCTCATAAGTTTGATAGATGAAATTAGAATAATTATTTGTAAAATATAATCTATCAAAACATGCAAGGAGAGATTATAATATGAAAGCCTATATCTGTTAAAGAAACTGAAACTATACATAATGACTAATCAAATCAAAATCATCATCAAGATAGGTTAACTAATGAATTGAAATTAACTTTGAGTACAGACAATCTGTAGCTAATGTCATATCTAATCATTAAACTTAAAACTTTTCTATAAAATTAGCAAGAAAAGAAAGATGTCCCCTCTCTTTCCCAGGCTTCCTGATTTTTA
Organism: Nannospalax galili; assembly: GCF_000622305.1. Lineage (NCBI taxonomy): Eukaryota > Metazoa > Chordata > Mammalia > Rodentia > Spalacidae > Nannospalax > Nannospalax galili. The sequence continues at coordinate 2,469,593 of NW_008360331.1, read as the reverse complement.
GCATTATTGGAAGAGTTAGCTCATATAATACGGAAAGAAAAGGGAATAAAATATGTACAGTTTGTAAAGGAAATGTTTTCATTCACAGTCCAGGTGGAAAATCTGAATAAAAAAATAAATGACACCACCAACATATTTTCTTGGAACTGATAAATGAGAATAAAATGTTTTATGAATGTTTTGAATGTTTTTGCATTCAAATAATGTTTGAATGCAAAAATTAATCACTTTCCTATATACCACCAATGGACAAGTAGAATTTAAAGTGAAATAAATATTACTATTTCAATTAGTAGGAAATAACCATTTAGGTTTATTTTTTTGGTCTTTTTTAGACAGGATCTCCCTGTAGCCCCAGCTGTCCTGGAACTCACTATGTAGACCAGGCTGGCCTTGAACTCACAGAGATCTGCCTGCTTCTGCCACCCCCCTCCCCCCGCCGAGTGCTGGGATTAAAGGTGTGCACCACCATGCCCGGCCAACCACTTAGGTTTAAATCTAACCAGTTACATATGTGTACAGCTGTATACAGCTTTAGCCATATAAGTTTATAAAGCTAGTTTATAAAATATATATTATGATCTATATAAGGAAAACTCTAAAACTGATGAAAGGTAGGAAAGAATTGCATTAATGGGGAGCTAGTCCAGATTCATTGATAGGAAGATTCAACATTGGGAAGATGTCAAATCTTGGTTAGATGATTGGTTAGATAACCAAATCCCCAATACTTACAACTATAAATACAGATGAAAATGCAGAGCAGCAAGAACCCCCATTCCTAGCAGGTTTGAAGCCAAACCATACAACTGCCCGGGAAGATAGCTTAGCATTTTCCCACAAAAATAAACATGCTCTTTAAGATTTATCATTCACTCTTCTTGGTACTAACCGAGACGAACCGAAAAGTTATAGCTACACAAAAGCTACATGCAGATTTTTAATTTTTTTGAGAATTTCATACATGAGTATTATATTTACCTCTTTTCAATCCATTCCAATCCCTGCTCCAATTCCTTCCATGTGCCGCCTACTCCCTTTGAGCTCCTTGTCCTCTGCTTTGATTGTTATTGCTACATATATACATTTATAAATACAGAACCCCCCCCCACATACATACACACATGATGCACTGAATCTATTTAGTGGTGCTCATCTGTACATGTGTGTAGGACTGATCACTTGGTTTAGATAACTTATCAGGTAGCTTGTCCCTAGAGAAAACTACTTCTCCCTCCTTCAGCAGCCATGCTTGCTGGTAGGTATTCATCTAAGACAAGACCCTGTGTTGTTCCGTTCACATTGGCAGGTCAGCAGGTGTTCTCATTTTGCAGGTTTTGTTAGGCAGCCATACTATGGAGATTTGATGAGGGCAACATCCTTATGATGTCTAGAATTAGTATCTAGCAGCAAGTGTCCTGTTCCTCTTGTTTTTATATATTTCTGCCTCCTCTTTTGTGAAGTTCCCTGAGTCTTGGTTGATATATATATATATATATAATCAGCTGGGGCTAGGTACCACACATTCACTTACTGTCTCTATGTGCAGAGTTTTTTCAGCAGCTTTATTTAGAGTTGTCAAAACATGGAAATGACCAAGATACATCCAAGCATGTATTGATCAATAAGCTATGGTATGTTGTACATACAATATGGGATGTCATACAGTGTTTGAAATAAATCAAGCCACAAAGCAACCTTAAACATGAATTACTAAATGAAGGAAGCCATCAGCAATGGTTACAAAACATATGGTCTCAACCATATGCTCTGAAAGGCTAAAACTGTGGAGATATAAAAAGATTAGTGTTTGCAGAGTAGAGGGGCTGGAGGGATGAACAGCTAGGAAACAGAGACTTTTAGGGCAGTGAATCTAGGCTATATGATGTAATGGTGGATATATGTCACATATTTTAAATCCCATAGAGTGCACATCACTTCATTCCTATTAAGATAAGGTAAACTGGAACCCGTGGGTAACAATGATGTGTCAAAGCTGTTCATTGATTGTGACAAACGTAGCACTGTGTTATGCAATGTTCACAGTGGTGGTGGTCATACATGTGTGAAGAGGACAGATAACAGAATTTCCCTGTACTTCCCACTCAATTTCACTGTGAACTAAAATTGTTCTAGATAATAAACCTTATTTATTAAAAAGAAACAGCAAGAAAGATAAGAAAACTATGGATTAAAAACTTGAGAAATTTCACTTTACATATTTGTTTTGATGAAAATTGGAAATTGGAAACTGTCACTTATGGTAGATGAAATATAGCATGAAACAAAAATACAGAGTAAAGCAAAAATCCCTAGGTATTGTGCTTGTCACACTGATCATTCCTTTTAATCCATGGACTGACAAAGGACTCTTCATAAAACTGACGTGGCATGGTGACTCATGGACTGAGAAGTGTCAATTAGCTGTGTGAGTTCATGTGGCAGATTCCACTGTGCCCACATGGAGCCACTGACTCAAAGATGGCAGGCAGAAGTGTCTTCTGGCAACCATCTTGGACAAGGCAAAGGAATTTCCTTAGTTAAGCAGACACTGTGGATGGATCCACCATTGCACTGAAAATGCAGTGAAATGCTAAGGGTTTTGGAGCTGAAACCCCAGTGGAAGGCCAGGTTATCATTGAATATTGAAGGATTACTTTTTGTAGGATTAATATTTTATTTACATAATTATTAATTTTAATTTTATTTATTATTTTTATTTTATGTATATGAATGTATGCCTGAATATAGGTAGGTGCACCCATGTCATAACGTGTCTGCAGAGATCAGAAGTTGTTGGATCCCCTGGAACTGGAGTTACAGACAATTGTTAGCTGTCATGTGGTGCTGGGATTTGAACCTGGGTTCTCTGCAAGAGCAGCCAGTGCTCCCAACAGTTGAGCCATTTCTCCAGCCCTCCTGTTCTTTAAAAGATTTATTGTTATTTGTCTGTATGTGTGTTTGTCTGTGTGAGTGTACGCCATGTGTGTGCAGGTACCCACAGGAGCCAGAAGAGGGTGTCTGATCCCCTGAAGCTGGAGTCACAAGCACCTGTGAGCTGCTGGAATAGGTGGTAGGAACCAAATGAGCTCTCTGGAAGAGTAGCTGGGGCTCTTAGCTGCTGAGTCATCTCTCCAGCCCAATTTCTTCTCATTGTTCATTTTTTTTAAAAAAATATTTTGTCTGTTATTTTTATTTTATGTGTATAAATGTTATGCCTGCATGTAAGTGTACCTGTGTTGTGCAATGCCCGTGGAGGACAGAAGAGGCTGTTGGATCCCCTGGAACTGGAGGTACGGACAGTTGTTAGCTGCCATGTTGGTGTTGGGATTCAAACTCGGGTCCTCTACAAGAACAGTCAGTGTTCTTAACCGCTGAGCCATCTCTCCATCCCCCTCATTTTTTAAACTAAAATCTAAAGTAGCCTACAAAAGACAAACCCTAATGCTGTGAAAAGGCAAAGCAATTATAGAATTATTTTGTAGAGATTACATTTATAGAATATCAGCATTCTGTACAAATATGATAACATAGGATATGAAATGATTAGAGCTATCAAACAGTTTAGTGGCATAATTAAGCCATTGTTATATTTTTAGACGGAGTTTGGCTCTATGACCCAGGCTGGCCTTGAGCTCTTGATTGTTGTGCCTCAGCCTCTGGAGGACTGGGACTATAGGCGTCTGGCACTATATACGGCTAAACTCATTGTGAAGTCTGAACTTGAATGTAGCATCAATCCTGTTATGAGAGTCATCATAAGACAGATTGACATATATTGTTGGCTAAATAAAAGCCCACAGAACAATACTGTTGCACAAACATTTTGATAAAATAAGCAGTCTTATAAAGGAGGTCTTCTATTTCCATTTCCTATACCTTGTTGTTGTCAGTTGAATGCTAAAACAAAAGAACCCCAGAGCATATAAATCTACCAACAAGAATTCATTTCTCACAGTTCTGGAGGCTGGGAAGTTCAAGATCAAGGTGGGCAGCTTCTGTCTTGGTTCCCTAATTGGCTAACCCATATCTGCCCTGTATTCTCATAGAACAGAGTGAGAGGAGCACTAGCATCTCTTTGCACAGAACAATAATCTTTAATTTTTTTTTTTGCTTTGAAGAATTTTTTTTAATTAAAAAAATTTAAATTTAATAACCATATGATTAGAAGAAGCATTTCATTACAGCTTTAACATATTCAGTAACACGTTCCAGAGCAAGGATACATCTCTTTCAAAAATGGCTAAATTTTTAGGTTCACAGTTGAATTAATACAGTTACATAATATTGAACTCAGTATAAACCCTGTAAGACATGAAATTGAATGAGTTTTATCAAGAGATTTTTAACATGCGAGACTCATGGAAGTTTAATTACTTCCTAAAGTTTTCCTCTCACAATACATTTTTTTTCTGTTTTAAATAATTATGACACATAATATCATTAACAAATAAATTTTCTATCTATTGCCTCTCACAATACTTTAGGGCAGGGTTTCAACATGAATTTGAGGGTATATTTACTCCATAATGGATTCAGAACAGATCCTTGAAATACACATTTTTACACTTATTTCACAGATTAGAAACAGACTTGAAGAGATTAAAGTATTTTATCAAAGTTTAATATGTCAACATTTCTGGTTGTGACTAAATCTCATTTGGAGACTCACCTTTAAGCATTTCATAACTTCACTGAGGATAGACTGTTTCTGATAATGACAGTCATACAAAAATATATGGGTTTGTCTATGTGCATAAATGCACGAATCTGTAGAGTTTTTTTTTCAGGCATCAAAATGACTAGAGGAAATCACAATATTTGCAAGCAGGAGGGCAGGGTTATTTAGAATGAGTCACGGGTAGAGGCACTGGACTTTGCTCTGGGAACTACAACAGCAGAGGCTCAAGGATTTCTCATTAGATTTCTAGACACTTCTATTTCCTTTGAAATTTCATTTTCCACAGTAAGATATTTTTGATGGTTCCAGTCATTTTATATAAAGATGAGGCAGGTGATGAGATATATGCGAGGTGGCAGGAGCCACAAGGACAAGGTAATTGAGAGGGTAAGTGTGACTTCCAGCTGCGTGACATTATTCCCGGGGTGGGGGGAATTAGAGAAGAGGAGAAAAAGTGGACCCAGCTCCGATAGAGAACCAGTGGCAGATCAAAGTAAGGACTCTACCAAAGTACATCTCGGCAAACCCATGAGTTTTTGGGGTTACTTACAAGAGCATGAGTGATGGGTTACTAATGGGAGCATGGGTGATTGATACAAAGGCAGGTGCAACATGAAAAGGCCCACTCCAGCCAGGCGTTCTCTGTCCAACTTGCAGGCAGCTCCGAAGTCTGAGAGTCTCTTTCTTCTCTCTCTAGTAGTTGCTTCTGCAACCCTGGGGAGCAGCTTACTGGACCTTGCATTTCAGATTTGCCAGACATGGGAGGTTTGTTTGTTTCCTGAATCTCAGGAGCCTCCTCCTTCCTCCAAGAAGGAATGATTCAGTGCAGAGGAAATCAGCATAACAACACTTCCTTATGTATGGATGTGGCTATGTATGAACAGCTTACCTACATAACCATGGCATATTAAATTGATTTTAGAAAATTGTAAAGAATTAATTGTAATAAAATGGGTATGCTTGGTTTTTACTTTTTATCCCCTCTAGACCTCTAGGAAACAGCTTGTCCTATCTTCTAGAAAAGAAGCATGAGCATCAACTGGCTACGAAGAACACAGCAGGGATGACTTCATCTAATAATTTCTCCACTATTTTCTGTCTTCTAAAGTTATTGCTTTAGCTTCAAGTAGAGCTGATAGGTAAAAAAGAAAAAAAAAAAAAGCCGAAAGATGCTCACAGAGAATACTCAGTGTTCTCCAAAAGAAAGGAGTGCAAATTAGTTAGTGTTAGTGTTCATTAACTAAACCAAACCTAAAAAGGAAGTAAACAAGAATTATGAATAAATTTCATATTGAGTCAGGTATTGGAGCCTGGCGTGGTGGTGCATGCCTTTAATCCCTGCACTCTGAAGGCAGAGGCAGATGGATCTCTGTGAGTTGAGGCCAGCCTGGTCTACATAGTGAGTTCCAGGACAGCTAGGGCTACTGGGAGACCCTGTCTCAAAAAGACAAAAAAAAAAAGAAGAGTCAGGTATGGTGATATACACCTGTAACTACAGATCTTGGGTGGCTGAGGCAGGAGATTTATGAGTTGAGGGCCAATAAAGGTATATTATGAGTTCAAGGTCAACTCAATTACAAAGTGAGACCTGTCTCAAAGAAAAAATATGTCATGTCAAGGAACCTAAAACACAGATTTTTGTGGTTAAAAACATTTACCCAGAATGCTCAACAAATGCCTAGAACTGAGCTTGCAGGCGTAATTTTCCTAGATAGAACTCCCTCCTTCTTTTTCCCTTCTTCTAATTCTGGGAAGGCAGGATGCCAACTATAGGGTAACTCCTCTTTGAGAGTTTACATTCCTAGAGGCTCAACTTTAATTTCTAGGAAGTGTTTTTGATAAAGCCTGCTACATTTTCTGACTTACATTGTAGTAAAAAATAATTTCTATTCAACACAAACTTTAAAGTTTAAACTTAGTTTCAGTTGATTTCTGAGACCTTTGTGGGTTGTGTGTATCTATGTATGGAGGATGAGAGAGGAGGTGGGTAACTCCCTTAGCCAAGTTTTACAGTTGTCATTATGTGGGAGTTTCTAGAATCTTAAAAGTCAGTGACAACAGCATATATGTAAATTATGTTTTAAGTAGGTGAAGACTCACATTATCCATGAAGGAAAATATTGTTCTATCTCAATAGAAACTGGAAAACATTCATAAGTCCAGAAACTAACCCCTTGATACACTCTTCTCAGGCATTCTAATCCTAGATGATTTTTTTGGCAGGCAATATTCCCATTAGAAGTGCTGTTCTTGCAAATGGCTCAGTGTACTGCCTCACCAAATGGATAGCAGAGTGCCTCTATTTTGTACAGCCTTTATGTACATGTTCCTCCAGATGGATATGATGTATTATATAAATCCCAAGATAAAAATAGTGCATTTATAGTGGAGTTTTGTATAATCTGGCTTTTCAGATGCTAGGAGGGGGTAAAAACAGTGCTGCCCTCAGAAGACCATCTATCTCCATGGGAAATGGACTCTGTGTGTTGAAGAGTGGAAGGCTATCTCTCCGTCTGCTGTCACAGAGTTACTCTGGCACAGGGAAGAAGTCATATGAATGAAAGAAAAAAAAATGCGGCAGGCAGTATGAACAGTACAAAGTATATGTTAAAAGTTCACGAAATTCACAGAATACAGTCTGGACTGCCATTTACTAGCTAGTAGACCAACTTTAGCCAATTCTTTTATACCCTAGTTTTCCATATGTATGGACGATACTGAACATCACATAGCTTTTGTGAAGATGAAATAAACAAATCATCCCTATGTCTATCATAGAGTGATGTTATCTAGATTATTGTGGTGGTTACCAACAAGAGTATGTTAAAATTAGATGAACTCTAACACCGTACTATATTGATTGATCACCTTTGTTATGTACAAACATGTTATTTTTGAATGTATTATGCAACAGTGACAGTTCCATCCTCTAAGTGATTTGTCTAGCCACAATCACCATTTATTCAACACAATATAAATTCTTCTCTGGTTTCAACTGAGCATATTTTAAGAATGTTTTATAAATTAGATCATGCATATTGATTTCTGTTTTTAAAATTGTGAATCACTGTTTATTGGAAACAAAATCCATAGGAAACATTGATTTGTTACATACACTATTGTTAAATTTAAAGCTCTCTAGCTATGTGATATTTATCATGTCAGCTTTGTATGAAGCCTCAAATCAAGGAATATTACAACTTCTTGTCACCATCCCTGTGCAACATAAATATTGTGGTGATGAAAATGTATGTTTGCAGAAAGCAAATTGGAAGCCAACTTACCAGTAGCTAAGGCCTCGGGCTACTGATAGCTTCCCACCGAGTGAGGAAATGATCATTTCATGTGTTCATCAGTTACTTTATTGCTATGATAACCTAGCATGAATAACTTAAGGGAGGAAAGACTTATTTTGCTAATACTTTCAGAGGCTTTAGTCCAATGCCCTTGATTCTGCTGATTCTTGGCATATATGAAAGCAGAATATCTTGGTGGGGAGCATGTGATAGAAGCTACTCACCTCATGGCAAACAAGAAGAGAGAGTGACAGATGGATTTGTGACAAGCAAGACTCCCCAAAGACATTCTCTCTAGTAGCCTGCTTTATCCAGCTTGACACTATCTCCTATGGTTTTCAGAATCTCTCAAAATAGTGATAGTTTGGGAGCAATTCTTCAATACATAACCCTTATAAAGGTCAATTCATACCCAAACCATGGTATTCTGCCCTTGAGTCCCCGAAGGCTTACATTTATCTTATAATGCAAAATACATATCTAAGACTCCCCATAATTTTAACAGTCAAAATTATTCAAAATGCCAAGTTCAATGTCTCTTCTGAAATTCAAGTCAGACTCTTAGCTGTGAGTCCTGTAAAGTGAAAATAAGTTGAATGCTCGGAAGATACAGTGGCCCAGAGTAAACATTCCCATTTCCAAAAGCAAGAATGGAGGACACAGACAGCATCGATGGGAAGCAAGATCTCATCCCAGCAGGGTGAGGACTAAGTCCTTGGAGCTCTGTATCTGGCATTTGGGACACGTGACGTGATGTGAGCATGCACAAGGGTCCTCCCTTGAGCTGACAGTGCCACTTACAGCTTTGCTATATAGACATTCTTCATTGCTGACATCCCTAACTTCCTAGGGTTTTCATTGTGTCTTCTGATTTGCCCTCATAGTTACACATCATCTTTTCAGCAGCTGCCTATGAGTATCCTGGCCCAGTCACATATTCCCTACTCTTCCAGTACTTCTATTGAAATCTATAGCAATCCTCTGTGATTCAGTAAGTCTTGAGTTCTGCATACCCACAAAACCAGCATTATATGGACAATGTCAAAGTCTGCTATCACTTCAATCCATAGCTGGGCCCATTTGAACAAGAACTACAGTGTCTGAACCTGGGAACATACCTCTGCAGTTTTGTGAGAACAGAGAACCCCAGAGCTCTCTCTGTAAAGAAGTGTATTAAATGAGTTGAAACCTTTACACTCTTTATCTTGAGATGGTTGGAGCCTGGTCAATTACTGAAAAGCTCTCAAGGCATCTTTTTCTATTGTTCCAATGCAAAATATTTGGCTTCTTATAAGTGGTGTTAATCTCTTTAACAACCATGACACCTTTGACCACAACTTGAAACCTTCTCTTTGTCTGCCCTAATGGAATATTTTCAAATATTTCTGCTCTCCTCTATTTCCCATTTATCATTGCAAGTAGACTAAAAACAGTTAACAATAACCATGCCACAGCTGGCTTGCCTTGCAATTTCTTTCCCACATTCATTATTCTGTTTCTTAAAATTTGAGTCTCACAAAAATTTTCATAGAATGGACAAAATGTAGACATATTTTTTTTGTCAGACTATAACCCCAGTAGATGCTAATGTCACCTTAGAAGGTAAGTCTTTATTATTCACTATCCTATTGATATTCTGGTTTTCTGGGTTCCCACCAGAATCATCCAATGAGCTATATTTATAGCATTCTACATCTCTAAGCTTCCAAATTCCACCCACCAACCAGTCTCAAGGTCTTAAGAACCACATGATTAAACAATGACCTGCATCTCTAGGGACAGTTGCCTGTTTAAGTGAGACAGTACTGCTGTTACAAAACTCCTAGAAGAAACTATTTAAGGGAGGAAGGATTTATCATGTCTTCAGGTTTGAGACCATTATACTTGGTTCCATGCTTTTGGGCCCATATGAGGTAGAGTGATGTGGAGCATGTGGCAGATGCTACTCCACTCATGAAGGCAGGAGAGAGAGAGAGAAAAAAAAAAGAGAGAGAGAGAACCTATTTCTTCAAGCCTGGTCCTACTTCCTAAAAACTTTAGAACCTCACAAAATAGCAATACCAGATAAGGATCAATATTCTAATATATGAGACCTATAGCTTCACTTTACATTCAAACCGTAGCATTCACTTTTTTCCTTCAAGAATCTCTGTCAACATTATTGCTAGCTACATTTGGTGGAGAAACAATAATGAAATATTCAACCCTTATTTCTCAAGTAAAATAGAAATATACTTTATTACGCACTTATAATTTCTTACATTAACCATTTAACATATACATTTATTATTTCACACATATCCACCAAGTATGTACTTATCCCTATACATTATATTCTTCTTTTAAACTATATTATTTATTTCACTGGGCATGGTGGTATACAGCTGTTTCCCAGTACTTGGAATGCTGAGACAGGAAGGCCACAATTTTAAGGTCAGTTGGGGCAATAGATAAATCCTGTCTGAATAATAAAATAAAATAACTTGGATATTATTCTGCATGAATACTTAAATTTTCCTCTATTTATCTAACAATAAATAAGATAGTTAATAATATAGTTCTAACAACTGTGTGTTTGACATTCAGTCTTATTTGATCCTTTGCTTTAACCAACAACTCTGCAATGAACAGCCCAGGACATGTCTATCATACATATGTGATTATACATTACTAACTGTTTAGTTCTCACAACAGAAACCACTCCAGATAGGGAGGCATGGATTTAACATAGCTAGTTTTATACACATAGATCACTAGAGGTTCATTCTAGGAATACTTCAAAACTGACAGGTCATAGGTACGCCTGTGTACTTTTGTGGTTACTCTCACAGTACTGAGTTAAAAAATGTATCCCATGATTTAGTAGTGGTCAGGAATCCAATGTGAAGAAAAAGTTCTCTCCTTGAAACTTCTTCATACCTAGGGTTCTTGAGCATGGATATCAGACAACCACACGACTCCTCATTTTCCATCAGAAAACAGATAAGAGAAAAAGATGGTTTAATCCACACAACTGCCTTGACTATGTATAAGTGATAGAAACTAATGTGCTTTTTCAATCCAACTGCATGGGGATTTGGGAAATATTATCTTTAGGCTTCTAGATTTAGTAGCAATATATGATAATAAGATTTGAACAAAGGGAAGAAATTAAAAGTAAATATCCAATCTAACATCTAATATTCATTCCACTTGATAGTAGTCTTCTAAATAATTAAGAAAATTTCTCATAGGAACACCAAGGGGAAAATACCACTAATATGATGAACTGAAATGAATGGTTTATGTGTATTAGTAGCACAAATTAATTAAATAGTGGGTTTACTTTGACGTTTTAATGCATGTGTAACGGTACTCATCATATCCACCCCCATCATCCTCTCTCACCCCTTATTCCCTAGCCTCATTCTGTTTTCCTAATAGTTCTCAATCTACATCCATGTCTGTATTTTTTTCCTCTATATTCCACATACAAAGAAAAAACCCATGCATTCACCAACTCTATGAGTCTGGCTTATTTTTCTTGGCAGTGGTGCTCTACAATTCCAGCCATAGTTCTTACAAATAACATTATTTCATTTTTCTTCATGACTGAATAATACTGCATTATGTATGCATACCACATTTTTTTTACCCATTCAATCTGTTAATGGGCATGTAGGCTGATTTCATACCTCATCTATTGTGACTAATGTGATGACCATGGGCATGCAAGTATCTCCATTGTAAGATTATTCATAAGCATGTGGATATCGGTTTTCTCAGCACTATTTGTTGAATAGGCTGTCTTTTGGTCAATTGCATTTTTGGCACCTTGGTCTAGAATCATGTGGCTATAGGTGTGGGTTTGCTTCTGCCTCCTTTATTCTGTTTCATTGGCCTATATGTTTTGTGCCAATCCTGTGCTGTTTTTGTTACTATGGTTCTGTAGTATAATTTGATCAGGTATTAGGGAGCCTTCATCATTGTTCTTTCTGATTAAAATGGCTTTGGCTATTTGGGCTTTTGTACTTCTATATGAATTTTAGGACCCCCCCATTTTTTTTAGTGATGAATCCCATAGGTATTTTGATGGGCTTGCAAGATATATGTATATTTCTTTCTGTAGTTTGGGCATTTTTACACCACTAATTGTCGTAACCCATAAACACAGCAGGTCTATCTTTTGGGTCATCTTCAATTTCTTTATTTAGTGTTAGATAATTTTCATTGAATACATGAATTTTAGGACCCCCCCATTTTTTTTAGTGATGAATCCCATAGGTATTTTGATGGGCTTGCAAGATATATGTATATTTCTTTCTGTAGTTTGGGCATTTTTACACCACTAATTGTCGTAACCCATAAACACAGCAGGTCTATCTTTTGGGTCATCTTCAATTTCTTTATTTAGTGTTAGATAATTTTCATTGAATACATCTTTCACTTCCTTAGTTAGAAATATTCTTAGGATTTTCTTTATTAAGGTTATTGTGGATGGGACTGTTTTCTTGAAAATGTTCACAATTTCATTATCAGTGTATACAAAAGCCACTGATTTTTTGGATGTTGATTTTTTTCATCCTTCTATTTTGCTTAATTTATCAATTCTAAGAGTTTTTGGTGGAATTTTTATAACTTCCTAAGTAAAGAATTATATTGTCTTCACTCAGATATTTTGACATCCTCTTTTCCTATTTGTATACCCTTTATTTCTTTCTCTTACTTGTTTTCTCTGGTTAAAACTTCTATTATATTAAGAGTGGTAAAAATATAACCCTTTCCTCATTCCTGATTTTAGAGGAAAGTCTTTCAGTTTTCTTCATTAGGGATAATGTTGGCACTGGGTTTATTGTACTTAACTTTTGCTATGTTAAATGTGATCCTTTCAGATCTATTTCCTTCAAGATTTTTAGTATGAAAGCATGCTGAATTTTATCCAAGACATTTTCTGCATCTGTTGAAATGATCATGATTTTTATCCTTGATTCTATTTATGTTCCATTGTATTGATTTGCATTCGTTGAACCCTAATTGTATTCCTCAAGTTGATGAACTCAAATCATTTGCAATGTATTAGCTTTTAAATGCTGTTCAGTTTGATCCTCAAGTATTTTGTTGAGGATTTTTTGAATATATGTCCATCAAAGATATATTTTATGTTTTATAGTTGTGTTGTGTTCTTATCAACTTTTCCCAGCTTGGTAATACTGACTTTGTAGAACTGGCTTGGAAAGATTTCTTTTCATTTTATGGAATACTTTGAAGAGAAATGATGCTAATTCATCTTTAAAATTCTGGTAAAGTTCAGCCCTGAATACATTCAGATTGGGGTTTTTCTTTGATGGAAATCTTTTTATTACTATTTCAATGTTACTAATTATTATTAATGTATGTTTTCATATCCTTATGGCTCAATTTGTTATGCTGTAATATAACTATAAGTTGGTCCAGTTTTCCCTTAAATTTCCTAGGACTTTTACAGTATAATTTAAAAAAATATTCCTTGATGATTTTCTGTTATAACATCTCCTTTTTCTAACCTCCAAGCTTACTGATTTGAATTGTCTATTTTAGTTAGTTTTCCTGGGGCTTATTAATTTTGCTTTTTTCATCAATCTTTAGTATCATTCTTTTGGCCTCAGAGTCACTTATCACTGCTTCCAGCTTATCTCACTCCTGTGTTGGGTTTGAATTTGGTTGTTCTTATTTTTCCAAGATCTTGAGGTGTGTCATTGGGTTATTTATCAAAGATACCTCTGGCTTTAAATGTAGGCACTTATAGCTATAGACTTTCCACCTAGGACTACTTTCATTATATTCCCTAGATAGATTCTGTATGTTGTGATTCTATTTTCATTTTATCATGACAATTTCTAAGTCCCCTCATTTGAATGAGTAGTCTTTATTAACAGGTGATACTTATCTATATGAGGCCAGAACATCCCACATCCAAGCATATTCCCATAAGACAAATAAAGAAATATGATCCTAAAGAAAGTAAAAAAGTTACCTCTGGAGTAAACAAACAGAAGAACTCACACAGCCATATACATGTAGCTTGAGATGAGTTGATTCACTTGGGAAAGTAAAATTGAAGTGGGCTTGATATCTGATATCAGGTCCACCTGCTTAAATACACTGCTCAGTGAAAGGAGAAATTGATACCAAAGACCATCTACTTCATAAAGTGTACAACTTAGAAGTAGTAAAGTTTCTAAATTGGATATGCTTGCAGTGTTGTTAAGTTTCTGTAATGGACAGAAATTAAGATGTAGAATAAGTGAAAGGACATGATTAGCAATTGTTTTGAGCAGTGAGGTAATAGCCCATGGTGTTAATAACCAATTAAAATTGAGAAATAAAGCAGAGTGCTTGCTTTTATGAATTTGTAGTAAGTAGCAACTGCCTGATTATGCTTATGTTAAATTATATGCTTAAAAAGAGGTCATATTTGCTCACTCTTTGTATATGGAAGATAACACTTTACTGTATAAGCAGGGGCACCAAATAGGAACTTCTGGAAAGAATGTGTGTTAATAATTTCTTAGAGAATACTTTTAAGTAATAATGTTGTCTATTAATCAGCTTTCTAACTCTACAACAAAGGTCTCTCTAGACTCACTGTTCTAGAGATTTCAGTTCACAATGGTTGGCCCCAGTTTTTTTTGTTTTTTTTTTTTAGCTAAAGTAGCATACCAGAGCTGCAGTGTGTGGAGGAGAAAACTTCACTTCATGGCAGAGAAGGAAAAAGAGGTCTACAACTTCCTCCAACAGCGTGTTCCCAATGACCTAAAATCCTCCCGTTAGGCTCCAGTTCAGTTTCTACCACCTCTTGATAGCACTAGGCTGGGTGTTTAGGGACACTTAAGGTCCAAAGTATAGCAAACACTATTTTAATGGAAAACACGATTCCACGGACCTTAGAGAACTGTCTTCTATTTTTTCGGAAGAATTATTACAGGGATTAATTACTAACATCTAGGACACATTTATTGAAGGCTCAGCAAGTGCATTTGCTTAGACAGAAAGGAGTCAATAATGATAATGGCTTCTACTTTGTTTCTTTTCTGACTTCTTTATGATTTCAATCTTATATTCCAGCACTAGGAAATCTTTTTGACTCTTCCTTCAAAACTCAAGAAGAATCAGGTTGCTTTTCTCTACCACCAAGATCCTAGCCAGGATGGGCACTTGTCTAAGCCTATTCTCCTGCTCCTTCATTTGTCTAGAGTCTTTAAAAAAGTCAGATTGCTCTTAGTTCAAAACTTTGTAATGTTTCCTCATTTCGCCTTTGGAAAATTCTAGTCCTTAACTGTGACTGAGGTAACCAGATTCATCACCATTAGCAACTTACCCTCCTACTCATCACCCATCCCACTCACTCTTTCTCCTACTGAATTCACTCTTAACTTCCTTTGCTCCTTCACCTGGCGGGCAAGACCCAACACCAACCTCTTGCTGTGTTTGCTATAGGCAGAAATCTTCACATTACTCTCTCATTTCCTTTTAGCATTTTTTCCAAATGTGCCCTTAAGGCTAGCTAGAGGTGTAGCTCAGGAATATGGCAATTTTTTAGCATACCTGGGGTTCTGGGTTTAGTTCCCCAGACCTGTAAAACAAAACAACAAAACAAAACAAAACAAAACAGAGTACCTAACCCTCAACAACAACAAAAATTCTAACTGCATCCTTACTATAAGTGTGACCCATCCTATTGTGTTCAATCTTTTACTCCCTTCCAATGCCTGACGGAGTGGGCGTTCAACAAATGATGTAATGTTTTTATTGGAACAAGAGCCTTTTCACACTGAGAACAGGTTGGGCCAGTGCCCTATAATTGTTCCTGTAAGGTGCTGACATTATTTTATAAATAAGGAACCAAAGAGTTCTTATGTATAGACCCCATCTCATCCTTTTCATACCACCAAAACCTGTTTTTCAGATCCTTCCAGGAATGGAGGTTTGGAGTAATAATAGTCTTAAAATTTCAATGCTACCAGCTATTGTCTGAATGACCTGGGGAAGTAAGTTTTTATAGCTGTCTCCTCTTCTCTGATATGAGTATTGTATTAATTCAGCTCTCCTTATAAAGTAGCTGTAAAAATTAAAAGAGATAATGTTTGTGAACTCCGGATAACTTGTTTGTATGTACAAGTAATTATAAAGCACTTAAAGACAATAAACTAGGATGTTATATACTTTTTTATTATATTTACAGTTTTATTTGCTCAGTAAGATTTTATAGGTAGTACAAAGATAATAATATAAGCTCATATTTGCATTGTCAAGAAATTTTAAACACTAGTGCATAATTTTTTATTATGAACTCTCAGAAGTCAAGTCCACATTCAAGGGAAATATAAAACATTACATATGGTGAAGTATAAATGCATGTGAATTCATTGTTTAGCTTTTCCCCACTTGATTACAATGTATGAAAATCTTCCATTGTCACTAACTCTATGGTGTTTTCTTAAAAATTATTTCAAGTGGACAATGATCTTTATATGGTTTCATCTTTCAAACTACAATTTATTATTTGACATTTTTATTTTTAAAGTTTTTCTCTTTGCTAGACCGTCTGGACTGCATCAGTTTAATTTTTAAAAATTGGTATTTCAAATTAGCTTCAATTTGTCAGTTAAACTTCTGAATTAAACAGCTGTATTAGATTGTAATCACTTCAGGGAACAAATATTTGCATAATTGATTAGCAACTCTTGATACTGTGGTTATTTCTTCAAGAACATTCTTTCATTAAATGTGGAGTTTTAAACCAATTGGAAATGATCTTTTTTTTCATTATATAAATCTGGCTTTCAATTTTTGAACCCATTACCTTAATGTTCAATGCCATTTCCCATTTTGAAAACTAATTTTGTGTGCAAGTATTTGAAATGATCAGAGATATTACCAAGAAAATGACCAATAAGCCATAAAGTGGCTCAACTCATTTCTGCCACCATTTATTTGTTATTGAGAAAGTTCTATTTCAAATAACTTTGGAAAGCAGAGTCTGAGTAGTCAGCAGCAGTCCTCTGAGTAGAAGGATATGTTGTTCTATATGTATTTTATTTGGAATTTGTGCTCTAGTTGTTAAGTACATGTGAAATGGGGGACACTGTGGTTTAAAAATGTGCTACGGGGATATGAACTTTAAATGGAATCAGAGGGAGAAGTGTGTCCAAGATATAAGATACTTTTCCTGTTTTTGGAATTTATTCATTTACTCTGTATTGAATTTTTGTGTTTTTCATACAATATAGTTTGATGGTATTTTGATCTTCTCCCCTCTCTGAACCTCCCCTTACCACCCCAGTCCAATTTAATGTGCTGTCATATATATAACATGGCCTGTAGAATCTGATTTATGTCCCTAAATATCTGCAGTGTGGATCCATCCACTGGGCCCACCAAGAGTCCCATCCCTGTAAGACACTGTCTTTTCCCCTCCCAGCAGGCAACCGTCAAGTGCCAAAAGTTGCTTAGATCAGGTTGGGATTTCTTACTTCCCCTTCGTTCTCCAAACTGCATTCATGTTCACTGGACTAAGACATTCCAGTGTCCACCACTTTCACCAGTATGTGGAACAGCCTGAGAAAACACCACCAGTCTTTCTGCAAGCTCGCTTCCCCAGATTAAATTAATCTCTTTCATTAAACTACATTAAATCTCTTTTCCAGTACTGAAAGAATTAAACCAAAACTAAGAACTTAAGAAGTTATATTGAATCACTATGACTGAAATCTCTATTTGAGGGACTGGGGAGATGGTTCAGTGGCTAAGAGCACTAGCTGCTCTTTCTGAGGACTTAGATTTGGTTCCCAGAACCCACATGGTGGCTCATATACATACCTGTAGTTCGTGAAATCTGATGCCCTCTTCTGGCTTCCATGGGCACTGCACATGCATGACACACATGCAGGCAAAACATATGCATAAAATAAAAATGAATAATATATATTTCATAATATAATCTATATACATGTACACACACACAGACACACAGACACACAGACACACAGACACACAGACACACACACACACACACACACACATACACACACACGTATATATTTCCCCTGGCAGAAGCCAAGGGAAAAAGCATTTTTTTAGCAATTAGCTTCAGATTTGCTTGTGATATGAGGCATATAATATGAGAATCAAGAGTTAAGAAGAATGGTTTCATAGAAACAACTAGATGTACATTACTCCTCTAGCTTGTAGATTTAGGCAGGAAGTCTTCATTTCCAGATCTATAAATTGGAAATAATACAAAACTAAATAAACTAACTTGGAAAGTTGTTATGAGAGTTCAGGAGGATAATGCATGCAGTGCTCAAGTAATGTTGGACATGTCATTGCCCAAATATTTACTCTTGGCATTACTGATAAAGTTTTAAACTGTGAGCAAACATACGTGAAATCTGAAAAGTAAAGCCTTTATATGAGGAAATAGCATGCAAAAAAAAACATGGAAAACCAGACAGAACTAAACATTATCACAACTTTCCTCAAAGTTAATATGTCATTCTTATTTTGTTGTTTATATTTAATACTCAAAACTGCACAATGGGTTACAGATGGTTCTTATTTTATTTCAAAGTGACTGCTAATTTTTTTCAGTCCCTTTCATTTGTCTTGAAATAATTACACTTTCTTATCTGTAACTTTTTACTTATGTATTAGCTTTTGGCCCATTGACAAAAAGAGTTGAATAGCAACATTCTCTTGTAGATGTTCTGCTTTAAAAACCTCTATTCTTTCTGCCTATGTCACATTCCATACATACGCTTGTATGGGACTTATCATGCTGTTCTTAAATGTTATTACAGACTTCTGATAAGCATTCATCAGCATAAGTCTCCATGGAAGCAAAAGGAAAGGTTATCTCTTGGTGTTCAGCTCTCATCTTTCTAACCAGAGGAACTGGGAGATGTGTTGGGCTTGTTAGACTACTTACTTTTTGGCTAAGGCGGTTTCTCTAAGGGAGGTAATGTTCTTGGATTGGTCTGGTTTGGCAGCAAGAGAGGAAGCAACCTTAGGTACATTCAGTGGAAAAAATTAATGCAGTGAGTTTGAGGCTTATGCATCTGTTGGAAAAACTGCAAAAGCAAAGATCAGTAAGGCCTCTGTCCGGAAATTTGGAATTGCAAAGGTTTCACGGAAGCCACTAGCAGTGGCTCCGGTTACCGGCAGAACTGAACCAAGAGCAAAGGAAAACACTCTGTATAAATGAGCCAGACCACATCTCTTTCTCCTCAAATTTTGCCTTTATCTAAACTCCACTTCCCTGCCTTCTTCTTTAGGAAGATGACCATCTGGACTCCTTTGGTGGTCCGCTGTGTTTTCTAGCTTCCACTTGAGTGTGACCACTGGGGAGCACCAACAGGCCATGAGAGGGAGAGCAGAGCAGGTCTCCTGCCTTGTCTTCGAGGTTTCCTAGGGAAGACTGTCCTTTGGCTGCAGGTACTTCAGATTAGCCTTTTCTCTTAGCATCTTCCTTCTAGATTATCTTTAGGTATGTGTGTGTCTATGTGTGTATATTGTATGTGTTAGTATGTGCATATGTGCATGTGGATGTGTATACACATGCATGTAGGTACGTGTAGAGGCCACAGGATGACACTAGTTATCTTCTACAGTTCCACAGGTTTTCAAAAGGTTTTTTTATTGAATTTTTTACAATGCAAGACCTTGGATTAGTAAGGTTATAATATATTAAGATCTATAGAGTCAAATTTGTGTTTCCAAACCCAGAGTCTCTCATTAAACCTGGAGTTTACCAATTGACTAGACTGACTGGCTAGCAAGCTCCAAGAATCCTCAATAATGAAGTTATAGATATGTCCTGCCACAAGGCTTTTGTGTGGATGCTGTGGGTCTGAATTCAGCTTTTTATGCCTGCACTGTAACTATGTTTCCAGTTAAGCAATCTCCTCAGTGTCTTTGCAGGTTTGGAGAACTTTTATTCCTTCCTTGTCATTTTTTAGGCCTGAAAGATGATTACAGTTCTCATTGATCCAAGATCCTGCACCATTCTTTGGAACTCCACCACACTCTACAGCACCTTGTAATATTATTTAGTATGCAAATACTCCTTCAGTCATTCTAACATGGGCATGCTCACTGTCCCATTGGGAAATTTACTGGCATAATACTATGAATACCCAGCTAAAGAGGGATTTGTAATTCTTTTACTAGTCCCAGGATTTATAGTGAGAACAGACATGGAATGAAGCTTAACTAGCAGGAAAGCCCAAATACCATTTCTTAAAATGATTCTTCCACAAAGAAAACCAAAAATGCAACTTCATTCTTGGTGGAACTTCAGAGAGTGATGTCATCACCAATATATGAGAGAGAATGCTGGTGATTCCTGCTATGTCCTCATTTAAACTTACCCACTTGGCTAGCGCCAAGTCAGATGGACTGTGGTAAATGACAGCTAATTATCCCTAACTCACTCTGTGATGATGTCAGTTGCAGCTGCAGTCCCAGATGTGCTATTTATATTGCAGCAAATAAGCACAGCGTGTTGCAGCTATCGATCTGTAATCCTTTCTTGTTCATTTCAATCAGCAAGGAAAATCAGAAGCAATTTGCATCTGGTGAAAGGAAGAACAGCATATGCTTACTACACTGACCTGTCCTACTCCACGTTAGATTATGTTGACTCTTTTCATTCTCTAACAAATGCCATCTAGAAGGAGCTCTATCATTTAATGACAGAACATCTTTTTGAAAAATTTTATTATTTTTATTTTATGTGTATGTGTGTATTGCCTGCATGTAGGTAAGTGCACCCGTGTCATGCAGTGCCCGCAGAGGTCAGAGGAGGCAGTCGGATCCCCTGGAACTGGAGTTACAGACAGTTGTTTGCTGCCATGTGGGTGCTGGGATTTGAACCCGGGTCTTCTGCAAGAATAACCAGTGTTCTTAACTGCTGAGCCATCTCTCCAGCCCCAACAACAGAACACCTTGATGATCTGTGACACTGATCATATTTCACTAACTGAATTTGCTGAGGGAGAATTATCAAGTGCTCTAGATGTATTTGTGACATAGACCTGAGCCAGAATGAAATTTCAAGGGCTTGTCACATTGGCGAAGCCTCTAAGACGCCATGACATGGGCCATGTTTGGTTAGTTTTTCTATTAGATATAGAGCTCAGCAGTGAGTTCTTCAGTTACCCAAGGCCAAGTTGCTGTTTGTCTGCAAAATATAGAGCAAATATTGACCTTTATCATTTAAGCATGCAGTCAACCAATGATGACTGCATTGCTCCCCCACATAGGGGTCAGACACAGGCAAATATATTGATATTCCCAGAAAGATTTTTCCCATTTTTACTTAAAGCAAGGCTGTCAGCAGCACCATTTGAGTTCTTATCTAAACTTTCATCTTTAATAATTACCTCTAACCAGAAAGAATCTTTTATGTCAAAGAAAGGGTATTAATAAGATTATCCCACAGTTACTCCTTATTTAGAGGCAGTAGGCTTGATATCATAATAAATGACTTTGTATAAGCTCAGTTACATAGATACAGTATAACTCACTTCAAATTTGGACTTTTATCCTAGAACATACACATACATACGTGGCTGTCATACATGGCTGTGTCATACATGGCTGTGTATTCGTCTTCAGGGTTAAAGGATATGCAACTTGGAACTAATAGGTAGAGTGGAATCATCTTTGAATATTTTTATTTTGAAAAAAATGTAACTACATTAAGTTCCTCATAGTCATTGCATATATTTTTCTTGCTTTATTGTACTGTTACAGTGCGTGTGTGTGGCACATGTGTATATGTGGATTTGTGTTACATGGGAAGGCCAGAGGATGTCAGGTGTCTTCCTTGATCATTCTCTACCTCATTCCCTTGAGACAGAAACCTCAACTTTGCAGTTTTGTCTAGGCTGGCTGGCCAGTGGCCTCCTGGGATCCGTCTATCTCTTTTCTCCCACACTGGTGATGCACTCATACTGGGTCATGCCTGGCTTCTATGTGGTGTCTGAGGATTCAAACTCAGGTCCTCATGCTTGAACAGCAAATGCTCTTACCCACTGAGCCATTTCCCCAGCCGGTACACTACATATTTTTAATATTTTCATGTAAGTTTTTAAAGTGTTGCTTGCAAAATTTTCCTGGTGTTCATATTCCCAACTTCATGGACCACATTCAGTAAATCAAAACTATTAGGATTTCCTTTCTAGCTCGGTGAAATAACACACTTGTAACCCCAGCATTTGGGATGCTGAGGCAGGAGGGTCATGAGTACAAGGCTAGCCTGGGTTACAGAGCAAGACCTCATCTTAAAAGACAGAACCAAAACAAAAATCACAAAGGACAATCTGCCATCACAAATGGCTTTTCTGATTTTCTTCCTAACATTACCAGTATATACGATTCAATTTATGAAAGACCATAGGAATAATTAGATTTGTCCTCCAATTTTCAAAATTTTAATGAATTCAAAAGTGTTACAAAAGTTTGTGTCTTTTGAGTTCTCTATTTTAATTTTTTGGTTGTGAGACAGGGTCTCCCTATAGCTCCAGTTGGTCTGTAACTAACTGTATAGACCAGACTGGCCTCAATTTCACAGAGATCTGCCTGCCTCTGCCTCCCAAGTGCTGGGATTAAAGGTGCACACCACCACACTCTGCACAAGTTCTCTCTGTTTTTAATACCTGAAAAGTGAAGGAGAATCTATTTGTACTGAATATCCTTATACAAATGATTTTAGCAGGTGAATATTATATAAATTAACGTAAAATATGTTCATAGATCAACTTGAATGGGCATAGTAACCGTAACTAAAGGGTTTGCTTCTGTGATTCTTCACATCATTTTCCTTTTTTTACTTGAAGTCTGGGAAATTGTGACTGGAGATATGGCAGAGCACTTCCCACTCTTCCAGGGGACCCGTGTTTGATTCCCAGCACCCACGTGGAGGCTGACAACCATCTTTAATTCCAGTTCCAGGGATCTGATGTTCTCTTCTGTCTTCCATGGCCATTGCACACACATGGAATGCAAGCACACATGCAGGCAAAATACTCACACACATAAAATAAAATTTAAAAAGTAATTACTGGAAAATTACTAGAGATATAAATTACTAATTTTTTTAAAAAAATTAGAGCTTGAGCTGAGGAGATGGCTTAGTGGATAAGAACACTTGCTGTTCTTACAGAGGACCCAGGTTAGATTCCCAGCACCCATATTGGGGCAGCTTACAACCACCTATAATTCTAGCTCCAGGGAATCTGATGACTTCTTCTGGCCCCTACTGGCACCTACATATACATGGCACTCACATGCACACACACACACACACACTCACACATGCAATTAAAAAATCTTAAAAATCTTTACAAAAACCCCTCAGAGATCTGATACATTTTGCCTCCTCTCTCTCTCTCTCTCTCTCTCTCTCTCTCTCTTTCTCTCTCTCTCTCTCTCTCATAACTTTTTTGTTTTGTTTTGGGGACAGTGTCCTATGCTGTAACTTAGGCTGATCTGGAACTGTGTAGTCCAGACTGGCTTTGACCTTATGGCAATCCTTCTGCCTCAGTCTCCTAAGAGTTGAGGTTACAGAGGTGAGCCACACTTGACTACAGTCTGTCTTTAGATTCATTAGGTAAGGTACATCCATCTTTTCCAAGGCTAGAAACACAAAAACTGCAATTGATTTCATTTTAAAGCACTCAGCAGCATAATGATTTTCCATGCTATAGAAATTCTACTTGATAAGACACCCTCAACACGTTTCCACAAGCAACCAAACTATGAAACAGAGTTAACTGCCTATCACAGCAATGGGTTATTTTCTGAAGCCAGTCACTTGAATCTTGCCCTGGAAGAACTGCATGATTACTTAGCCCAAATAAGGGAACTACCTCTTCCCTATACTCTTATTTAGAGCATTTTGGATAACTTTCACTTATTTTTATTCTGTCTGATTTACTTGTTTTCAAGGTTTCAGCATATTTTAAATTATGTGTGTGCATGTGTCTGTATGTGGGTATGTGCATGTGAGTGCAGGTGCCCGAGGAGGCCAGAAGATAAGAGTTGAGATTCCTTGGAGCTGGAGTTGCAGGTGATTGTGGGCCACCAGACATGGGTGCTGGGAAAAGAATATGGATCCTTGACAACAGCAGTATGCACTCTTCACTGCTGAGCCTTCTCCACCTCCAAGTTGTTCATTTTAACAATGCAAAATAAATAATTACAAATCAGTTATGCAATCACAGCATGAATGTTTGTATCATAAAATTTAAGCTTCTCACATAATTAAATGGCAAGAAATTATTTAGAACCATCATCTGAGAAAAGGGAAAAGGACAAATGTTTATATTGATAGGACACAGATGACTTTGAGTCGGTAAGTCGAAGAGTTTGGAATGCTTAGCTATGAGGATGCTCTGGCCACTGTAGGAACTCTGTTAAAGTAGATGGAAAATGAAATCTTGAAGCTCATTGCTATTACCTAGCAGGGCTGCCATAACAAAACTGGATTTTTACCAAAAATGTTTTATGATATTAGCTACAATAATAGAAATAAATCAGTCGAAATATTGAACTAACTAAGTGGAGTTTTAAATGGTACCCTTGGGTATATTTTCAAGTCATGTGCTACTTATCAATATCTCAAGCTCATAAAAATAGGAGATGGACAGGAACATGAGCCTCAAAATATTCTTGAATACCTCCAAATTAGCTACGGCTAAGATTTTCTTTCTTTTTACTCTATGAATAGTTTGTGGCTTTACCTTGATGGAGAGTTATGACTATAACATATAAGAAAATATGATTATTATACTCCTGGACTAGGGAATTCCAACTTCTCTCTCTTAATAGGGACAGTAACTTCACAAATGATTGCTATTATTTAAGGAATTTAGAAATAATAATTGGTTGGGATCCTACCATTTGTCTTTCCCCAAACTTCAGGATTGATAAAGGGAATCAACCTAATTATGAAAGTATACTTAATAATCTTAGGAGCCTTAAGTTCAGTCCCAAAGTACTGTCAATAGCCTTGATGACAGGGAGATCAACACTCTTCAGTTTCCACAAAGTACTTCGAGTTCAGTTAATAATTGCCTTTCCTTTCATTCTCAAGAATAACTTATAGAGCTGGAAAGATGGCTTAGCAGTTAAGAGCACTGGCTGCTTTTGCAGATGACCTGGGTTTGGTTCCCAGTACATACATGGTGGCTAACCATCATCCGTAATTCCAGTTTCAGAGGATCTGATATCCTCTTCCAACTTCTGTGGACACTGCATGACACTGGTATACTTATATACATTCAGGCAATACACTCATAGACATAAAAATAATAAAGAAAAGATTTTTAAAAAGAATAGTTTCCAGCTCTAGAGTCTATGCTGTTATAACCTGGCATTAGTTACTACAGAATGGTAGTAATCTCAAATGGTACTGTATTAGCTAGCCCCTTTTGCTGTTACTGTAACCAAATGCCTGCCAAGTGGCAAGCAAAGAGAAGAAAGGTTTGTTTGGGCTTACCATTTGAGGGGATACACCCCATCATGGCAGGGAAGGCATGGCTGCAGGAGTGTGAGGCGGATGGCCACATTGCATCTTCAGTCAGGAGACACAGAGAGAGATGAATGCTGGCACTCAGCTTTCTTTCTCCTTTCTATGCTCTCTAGGACTCCAACCCATAGAACAGTGTCACCTGTATTCAGGGTGGAGCTTTCTTCTTCACTTAAATCTTTGTGAAAGTATCCTCATAGACACCCCAGAGGTATGTTTCCATGATGATTCTAAGTCCAGAGAAGTTGGCAAGGGAGACTAACCAGCACAGATGTTTCTAGTTCACCAATTGTACAGGTATATTTCTAATGTTTCCAAATGCCTACCTACACAATCTGAAACTTGGATATTAAGCTTCTAAATTGTTATTAGAAAGAAAATCTCTTGAGCTACATGAGAAATACTCTAAGACATTGCTAACTGACAAAGCAATAAACCACCAAGGCACGGGTCCTTGACTTCGTGTTTCCCAAATTAAGAAAACCCTGAAAAATCCAAAACGGACAATTCTCCTACCTACTATATTCATTCCATCAGGAGACTTAAGCTGAATATTTTCAGGAATTTTCCTGAAGCTGTTGACAGTATAGATAGACAACTTCTGCTCAAAATGCCAACAACCCACTGATGTCAGAAGTACACGAGTTCTGCACAGCATAATGGAGCATGATTCATTTTCTGACTTCTCAGCACGCTTTCCTCCTTGATCATGAAACTTGCCTACTGTTGTTTTTCTGGCCTCTCTGTTCCCCAGCTAAAGGTTCTTGATACAACCTCCTTTTCTTTATTCTCTTACTTTTGATTTCTCTTCTGGTACTTAAGTCTACTTTATCTATCATAAATTGGTAAAAATGAGACTTTAGCCTCATGTAAAAAAATATTTCTGCTTAGCTCTTATAGTCCTGTGAATAAAAACCACTTCTTTAAGTGTGAGATCTAATTTAGAACCACCCTTGCCAGTATAGTTAGGTCGTTCACTTAAGAGGCTTTACAGTCTGTCTTTTGTCATCTCTTTATCTCTACTGAAGGTGTTGTTATATTGAGGGAAAAATTAGTTTATGCCCTGTGCCAAATGATATTCATACCCTCAGTACAGTCAGAGAACCCCTGGATTGATACTTCTTATAGAGATCAGGTTTAGCCCTAGCTACTACCCACTGACTTATCTTATTTGGGGGATAACATTTAGAGACTTTCAAATGCATATATTATCAACTTCCAGTAGATGTTTCCCTAAAGAAAATGGAAATCTCCCCAAATGAGAAACACAATCTACTTTGGAAGACTATCTTTGTGCCTGGAGTCAGACAGCAGGATTGCAAGAGGCGTTCTGATTATGGCTGACACAGTTAATGGCACAGCCTCTGCCTGGAAGCCTAAGAAACCATCACCAGTTTAAATTCATTACCCAGCATTATGACTAATCACACAGGCCTGCTTTCTCTTTAGCCAAAGAGGGGAAGTATCCTCAGTCAGTGCTTCAGGGATACCTATTATGCTATAGGTCGAGTAGCACAGTGCATGACTAGCCTAAAATCGTCACCTGGTGACTTTTAAAACACACCCAGCTGGATTCTGGGACATGTTTTTATATTTTATAGCTTGTTTTTTAAAAATAAATTTTACCTCTTACTGAAGTTTCTTTTACGTGAAGAATATTAGACTTGGCCATTTTTGTCAGAGGAAAATACTGTAAGTGAAACTGGTAAAGTCATAGCTGCTCTAACCTTATTAAGAAACAACTGCTGATTGATTCACCATTGCATTGTTTAGAGGACTGACATTAGATTACACAGGTTTGAAGGGTCACTGGACAGAAACTTGAAACATTTTAGACCACTTTTTCAAAAAAAAGTGATTTTTGAAAGGATATGAGATACACAGAAAGTTAGAGATGACTTAACATCGCAGGCACATCTCTGTACTTAGGAAGGACGAGAACATTCACAAGCCCAAAGAAAAGAGAGCAAGCAAAACAGTCCAAGAAGAGGGACCCATTAATGAAACAAGCAGCATATAGTGTGAGGGGTGAAGTGGAGACATCTCCCTTCTGGATGGATTAGCCTTGGTGTGAGGGAGCCACAGTGGAGGGCTCCTGAGGATGGAGGGCTGAAGGAAGCATCGTGGTGCAAGCAGAGTGCAAGAAGGAAACATGGGGAAGGAAGGAAATATTGTGGGACAGCCCTACTCTGTGTTAGCTGATGTGAAAAATAAATAAAGGACATAGAATGGAAGAAGCAGAGGATTTTTCTGGAAGCCACAAACACGGTGATGTTAGATGAAATCTCTTGCTAGGCTGGTGCCAGTTTATCTTTTGATACTTCTTTCTCACTATTCTCTCATAACTGATTCCGATTGGACCTCTTCCTGAGAAATTCCTACCACAGCAGACGTTCCCATCAAGCACAGCAGAGTAGAATCATCAGCATGTTTATTTTTTACTGTGAGACACAGCCTGGTCTGCAAATCCACTTTAACCAATTACCGTCATTGTGGTCTCGAGAAAACTCTCTGCAGGAGTTTATTTGCGGAATGAAATGGGGACAATACTATTTTATAATATAAGTGTGGAAATTATGGGACGGGTATATACAGAATTATTGGCAAGATATTACTGCCCAATAAATTTAAGCTATTGTCATTATCATACATCCTGCCAGCCTAATCCTGAATTGTGTCAATTCTTATTCTTTATAAATTGCTGATTTCCACACAGAAATTATATTTTCTATTTTCACTTTTAGTCATTGCTCCAATAATATCATGATATATACTTTATATTAAGAGCAATTTTATATTATTTAAACCAGTAAATATTATCTCCATTCAAACGATAGGAAAATGGAATGTATTAAAATTATTTGTGCAAAGTCATATTAGAAGGCAGTGGAAGAGAACTGATGAGCAGTCATGAATATCCATGCCCAGATGATGCTGTATTCTCTGCTAAAGCCAAAGGGGCTACAGCACTTGCAATTACTCTGCATTTTAAAGTTATTTACTCTATTCTGCTGTTTACCTTAGAGTGTGGTAGATGAAACATGGCTGCAAATATTTTATAGTTTTTCCAGTTAGGAAATATCATTTTGTATATATCTTAAATCTAGATTGCCCTAATGACTTCCCTAGTGAACTGAGTGACAGAAGACCTCATGAAGTGAGTGGCCCAGTCAATAGTGTGCACCATTTTCCAGATCACAGAGAGACTGTTTGACACCCTATAAGTCCAGGGAGCAACAACTGGGCACAAGACAAAAAACAGTACAACTGTGAGAGGGGGCTGACAAGGCTGGAGGAAACTTGCTGGAGATGGAGGCGGGCATCTGTACTGTATAACTCCAGGGTGATTAATACAGCTACTGCCTGTAGTACTAAGCTACAGAATACACCTGTGGTATTTGACCACTATGTCGAAGATACCAGGGACTGGGTGATCCATTGTTCACACTTCTGAAGGCTGAGGAGCCCAAAATCACAGCACCTGCATTTCTGTCTTCATTCTTCTTTGACAAGTACGCAGAGGACACCTTCACCCCAAATCGTCCTCCGGCACGAAGACACCAGAAATTAGGGAGAATACGGAAGACCCGGAACTTTCTGGGTTGGAAAACAAAGCACCTCTTATCACTGTCTCTTGGGTAGTAAGCAAGTGTCAGTGGGCTCACATGTTAAAGTCGTAGAGAGTCTGTAATAGTCAGTGTTGGCTTGCCCCTGAGATTTCAGAGGTGCCACATTAGTTATTGGTAATGACAATGAGGGTATGGGGCACTGTACTGGGTAGAGTACAAGAGCAGGATGAGGAGACATGGTGCTGGTGGCTGGGGGTAGCACTAAGCTATTGAAGTACTACTAATGGCTCATGAGGTAGTAGATGGGAATCCATGCTCCGTGGTTTTCATACCTTGTTATATAAAGATCCAGGTTTTTAAATTTTCATTTATTTCAAGTGTTTTAGACTTT
This sequence comes from Nannospalax galili, assembly GCF_000622305.1. Taxonomy (NCBI): domain Eukaryota; kingdom Metazoa; phylum Chordata; class Mammalia; order Rodentia; family Spalacidae; genus Nannospalax; species Nannospalax galili. Next base: position 2,440,105 of record NW_008360331.1, on the reverse strand, counting down.
GCAAAGAAACAAAATGGATTAAATAATGCAAATGCATAAACAATGGCTACCTATGATTGGCTATTTTACAAGAAAATAGACCTAAAGGAGATAGTGATGAGAGAAATATAAGCACAGGAACCCTGCTAGGCAGATCTGAGGCTTCATGTATGGAACTCCTTCGAGTGGGAGTTCCTCTGTAGCAGAAGGAATCTGAAAGCAGATGGAGGGAAACAGTGAATGGCTTCGTACACAAGGCCATGTTCTCTCTGTTTGGTGTGTAATATGTTTCTCCAAAGCAATTATATAAGTTAATTACATAAGCAATTATATAAGAGAAGTAAAGTAAAATAGTGTCTACTTAATCTTTAGTTCCCACTAATCAAAAAAAAAAAAAAAAAAAAAAAAAAAAAAGACTTTCTAGGGTCCCTGTGTTGGCCAAAATTCAGTTGTAGAAGCAATTTGGAAAGGAATGAATCTGTGACACAGGTCAATGCCTTAATGTTATATGACTGCATCTTTATATTGAATTAACATCTAAAATTTTTCTACATGTTTTTTAAAATTTCTCCAGATTTCTAAGACTTTCACAGAATAATTCCAACATATAAAATCTATTCAAATTTATTAATGATTTCAAATGAATTTTATTAAAATTTATAATAGCAATAGATATGGATACATACTTATAACTATATGTTATATATATGAATATATGTTTGATATGAATACTTTCATTCTCCTAACATAGGATGTGTGTCACTTATTTAAATGTAAGATTTCTCAAAGTTATCTAGAAAACACTGATACCACCAAAGGAAAATTGTAGATGGCAAAGTTGAACACACAAAGACGTTAGTCGAGACTATTGCAATATGAGAGAGAGATTAAAACAAAAGGCAGGAGAGCTTTTAAGAGCTGGGGTGGGGGCTAAGGGTATATCTCAGTGGTAGAGCCTATGCCTAAAATGCTCAAAGCCCTGAGTTCGATCCTAGTTGTGGGGTGGGGTAGGAAGAACTAGTAGGACTGTAATGGAGGATGTTGGGAGGGAGGTCGGCCAATGGATGTGGTGGGCACATTGAGTTCATACTCAGTTTGTGCCTGTTTTCTCTGTGATTGGCAGACTGTGTTTGCTTATTGACAACAGATTTGGCACCTTGCCAAACTGGGTGAAACTGGGAAATAGAGGCATTAACCTCTGTGGTGATTACAAAAGGATTGTTCTAGGCTCTCAAGGAAGACAATTCTGGGTTGTAAAACTGGCAAGAGGCTGAGATAAGATGTTTTATAACTTTTAAAGGGGGCAGAGAAAGAAATGTTTGTTAGCTTTCCAAAGTAAATCATAAGAACAGGGAAGATAGAAGCCTATGGCCAAGAAATCTGTAAAGGTCAGTCAAGTTGAGGGCTATTATAACACCATTTTGGTTAGACCCCATCTTAGAAAACATTGTTTTTGAGAGAGTTTGTTACAGAAAGCCTGCAGGACTAAAATCAATGGTCCTGTGTTTTAGCCCTGGCTTTTATATGTGAGTGGTTATAGCAACTGGGTATATCACAAGCAGACTCTTTAGAATAAAGATTTAAGTTATGTCTTTGTGGTTATCTATTGGAATTACCAGCAGGCTTAAAGAAGATGGGAACCAGTCAAAAAAAGGAATATGAAGAATCACGCCATGATGAAAAGTGTCAATTCATTTTCTTGTCATGAATTTAAAAACATCATCTTCTTAAATCTTATACTAATTTGTAATATAATCATGGCAATGTTAGTCACAGGGTGATTTATTCTTTCATGATTTTCAGGTATAACAAAAAGAAGCACTTGTTTGATTTCCAAAGTGTTTGTATATGCACACACATATGCAGGAACACACATATGTAGGCACAGACACATGTAGGCATAGAGGTATGTATGCATGTACATCTTGAAAATTTTGTAACCTGACTGTCCATTACTGTTTAAACAACTCTATCTTCAGGTCGTTTCCTTCTGCTTCTGCAAACTCTCTAAATATATGTCTATATGTGGTTAAATTATTAGGCAGTGATTTTTCAGAGGGTAGTGACCTAAAAGTGTCACTAATGGTATTAATCTTATACTCTTCTCTCATGTTTGTCAAGGAATGTATGTTGCATCTCAGTTTTGTAGTGTATTTGGAAATTTGTAAATATGGATTAATCACAATTTCAGATTATTTCCTATCTACTTAAAATAAGGATCTGGACACAACCCTGTGCTGCTTTCCTGGACAATCCAGGCTGCTAAGGTCTCAGAGGTCTCATTACTGTACAACACAAGGAAGTCAAGCTCCAAACACTCCAAACACTCCACATTTGAATTAGATCAGGGTATGAGTGTGAGGATCATGATGGAGGCTCTGAGTACTTCCCTTCCCTCTAAGGAAGCCACACAGGGCTGCAAGGAAGCTTCCAGAAAAAAAATGATTGAGAGAAGTGAGATGACTGTGTCTTCTGGTACTCTGAACCCACAGGTTTGAGGCTCTTCTGATACGATATATCTCCCGCTTTTTCTTCTGCTCAGGTAAAGGAACTATTACCTGTGCCAAGATCCCTAATGAGCTATCTAACTTTCTTTGTAGGCGATGGGAAGGCCAAATCCTAATAGAGTATGTAGAGGATACATACAAAAAGCAGCATCAAAATCACCAAACACGGGACCTTCAGCATGAGGCTGTGGATGGTCTTAGCTGGATAACCACAAAATCCACACTATATTCTCAGATCTATGCTCAGGCAAGGCATTCTAGCTTTGGCCTTTTGTTCACTGTTTTCGAAAACGAAGTATTAGACAGTTAACCTGGCTGATATGTCAGTTGAATTTGCACTGGGGGATTCTTCTAACCATTTTTCAGATTTACTGTATCTAAACCACATAGCCTGCTCTTCACAGAGTGGCTCCCTCTTCTGTCTTTGCGAATCATAGCCTCTATTTGAGACTGACAAGTGGGCACCTAGGACACAGAATGTTCCTCTTGCTACTTTGATTGCCTTTGCTTCCCAGCCAACCTATTGAGTCAGCTGAGCACCTCAGCTGGGGTTCTCAGATTCCTCAGTAAGAGTTAGGTGTAGAGGCATGGCCTGGGGCTTTAGACAGCACTCGCAATTTTGCTGTTCTGCTTTCTATATCATGATGAAATAAAACAGTCACTTTTCTTTTTTATGACTGTAACACTAATGAGAATCCTCTGGGCCTATAAAAAGATCTCCCCCTGGGCTGGAGAGATGGCTCAGTAGTTAAGAACACTGGTTGTTCTTGCAGAAGACCCAGGTTCGAATCCCAGCACCCACATGGCAGCTAACAACGCTCCGTAACTCCAGTCCCAGGGGATCCAACAGCCTCTTCTGTCCTCTGTGGGCATTGCATGACATGGATGCACTTACCTACTTTTTTTTTCAATACACACATACACATAAAATAAAAATAATAAATAAAATATTTTAAAAGGTCTCCCCCAGGGCTTTCACAAAGAATGAACAGAAGCTCCCACCCCCTTGGTTGCCCTGTCTAGGGGTCTTGAGGTTCCGTCTTTCAACAATATCTATCTAATCTTGACCTATTTGTTTTTCACATTTGACATTAATATTATTTTTCTTGATAGTAGACAAAGCCTCACCATGTTGCTCAGGCTGACCTTAAATTCCTGGTCCTCCTTAGCCTGCCTCAGTAGCTGGGGTATCTGTGCATGATTTCATGTCCAGCTTCAGTTTTGACACTGAATAAGATAAATCAAGAAAATGTTTCTTTTTTCGTAGGGACATAAATAATGAAGAGTGTCATAATATTGATATTTTAGTGTAAGATGGGATGGGCTGTCATGTGTAGAGGGAAGCAGGCATTGCTAAACCATTGCAGTGTGGCTGAGCATGAAGTTGGCCTCATGTCACTCCCAGGGCTAAGCCTTGGCTCCATGGGTTCATGTACAGACCAGTGTCCAGTGATGTTTTTGCCACTGTATCTTTCTGTATTCTCTCCCCCACCATCCTCCCTGTCCTTAAATATGCTTCTACCACATAGGAGCATGCTAGACATTTTATAGAAGAATTCTGAGAATAATACCTGATGGATGACATATTCCCTTAGCCGGTACTTAAAATTCTAACGTCATGAAACTCATTTTTCTCTGCTAGGCAATTTTTCTTCACGTTTTTCCCTTATTAAATCAATGCAAGAAAAATTACATGATTTTATGAGAAAAAATTAAAAGTAGCTAAGCTACTGCCATGACAAAAGGGACACCAAATGCCTTATCCTGCAGTCAGAGAGATAAGTTATGGTTAATGCTGCTTGGGGGACTCCGTTCTCTTTCTGAAACGACCCCAGGAAGGGAACTGCTCATTTGCTGCCATGTGATTTAGAACATAAAACAGAGTAACTGCTACCGAGCTTTTCAAATAAGTCAGTCTTACTTAGATATTTTGGATTACTTTTTAGACTGACTTCAAGAGGTGATAAAATGCAGTGTTTGCTGCGTTACCACACTTGAACGCTGGTTAAGCACAACTGTAGGAATGCTCCCAAAGAATGACGCAAAAGTTCAGCCTTTACTGTTGATTGTTGATCTATTTTTTAAGCACATATACGTCTCTATCTTCATTTCCCTTATTTTTTCTTTTTAATTATATATTTAATAACCACATAATTAGAAGGAGCATTTCATTACAACAACATTGACATATTCAATAACAATCTCCAGAGCTAAGATCCATCTCTTTCAAAATTCGCTGTAAATTTTTAGGTTTATAGTTGAATTAATACAGTTATACAATATTGCACTCAGTATAAACCCTATAAAATATAAAAGTAAATGAGGTTTTAGCCTTTAAAAAAGATGTCCATTTCATTATTAAAACAGTTTCATAAAGAAAAATTGGTTTTTAATGCAATTAACACTAAGATGCTTGCACATATGTTTTTACTCTCTATATATCTGATTATTACTAGTCACAGCCAGTTACTTTCTGAGATCCTTGGCATTTGAGAATGATTTAAAGTCATCAGGTAGATTTCAATGGTAATGTTTTTCATTTCTACTAATTATTAAGGAACAAATTTTTATGCTTTGAAGAATTATTTTTTTTAATTAAAAAATTTAATAGTCACATGATTTTTGTTTTTTTCCTCTTACACAGGTTATTTTTATTTTAAAAAATTTTTATGACTAGTCACAGTCAGTTACACTCGGTCCTTAGTACCTGAGTATGGATATAAAGTCATCAGGTAGATTTGACTGGTAATGATTATCACCACTCCTATTTAACATGAAGTAATTTTTTATGCTTCCTCTTCAAATATGTCTTTTAAAAAATTTTTGATTTTTCTGTGTATATCATACAGAACACCCCACACAATCTTATTCATCTATAGACCCACTTCCCAAATGGCACCCTCCCATAGCTTCCTGCCTCCCACATACTGGGGTAGATTTGACTGGTAATGATTATCACCACTCCTATTTAACATGAAGTAATTTTTTATGCTTCCTCTTCAAATATGTCTTTTAAAAAATTTTTGATTTTTCTGTGTATATCATACAGAACACCCCACACAATCTTATTCATCTATAGACCCACTTCCCAAATGGCACCCTCCCATAGCTTCCTGCCTCCCACATACTGGAGCCCATATACTCTATCATCCCTGTTACTGTCCACTGTGCTGTTGACACCCCAGCCATTCTCCCATGCTTGTCCATCTGCTGAATCTAGTCAGCCTATCTAGAGATCCTTGTTTTAGGAAGATCAGCTGTTCCTCATTTAGCAGCAGTCAGTTGTCAATATTCCTTTAGATAAGATTGGGTTCTGCTGTTCATTTTCCAAGTTCTATGCTGGGTTACTGTCTGGGAGTCAAGTGCCACCTTGGCCAATAACTCAAAGGAAGGTATCACCTGTCTGGCATTGTTTCTTGTTATGTAGCCTTTAGCTATACATATGGACTCCCAAAAATTATATTGACCACATTAATCTTTGGTTATACTTTCCTTTTGGGTATTTAAGACCCTACAGTTGGCACAGGAAAAAAACAATTTCTTTTTACTCTTAAGGTCATTTGAAGATCTGTTCCTCAGGGGTAACATGGGCTTGGAAGGAGCCACTGGCTCCTTTCTTTTACCAGTTGCATCTATGGGAAGATAAGTTAAAGGTCCTGCTCAGCCATGGCTGGCTTTGTTTGGAAGCACAGAGGAAATGTTTCCTGTGTTGACCCTCCTCTTTGTAGACTGGACACTGGTTCAGGTCCATCTGGTGGGGTCTCCAAGGCTCCCTTGCTCAAGAGGACAGATGACTCACCACAGTTACGGGACATTATGAGAGATGCTCATAGTCGCCTGTAACTTAGTCGACCTAGGAGGGCAAAGAGCAAAAACTATCCTTTATGTCTCCCTGACCAAATTAGCATAGGCCTCAAAATATGGCTGTTAAACATCCAAGAAGGTTAGTTCCACCAGTCTGGTATTTTTAGTTACCATATGCCATGTAGATAGAGCTTGGGCAAAGACCAAACGCTCTCAGATAAACCTTGCCTAGGCATATATTACATTCTTTGATCTGGTTGTATGTATAATTTGTCAGGAGGTTGTTGGCCTAATATGGTCCCCTCTGGTTTTCTAAAACAAGCTAGGTATTGTTTATCTCTCACGTTGTCTAACCCCTCCACCATGGTTTCCCAATTTAATGTGCCCCCATTAATTCCATTTCTCCCTTAATAATACCCTTCTCCTATGGTCCCACCTCTGTTGAGCTCCTTCTTTCTCTTTATCCCCTAGGTTCCTTGTATAAACTTCCCTCCCTCCTCCCCTTAAAATAACCCCATTTTTATCCATATCTCCCTTATTAAGGCATTTCCTACTGTTCTTATCTTCCAGGTTCTTTCTTTCCCTTTACCTCCCTGTTTTCTTTCCATTATCCTGGTTCCTGTAGTTATCTCTGGATACATACTTATCAGGATTTGGTTTAGGATCCACATATGAGGGAAAACATACGTAGATTTTTTCTGAGATTG
>NW_008360331.1:2430654-2432876 GCF_000622305.1 Nannospalax galili | reverse complement strand
TTTTTTCTTTCTTTTTTTGGTCTTTTTGAGACAGGGTCTCCCTGTAGCCCCAGCTGACCTGGAACTCACTATGTAGACCGGGCTGGCCTGGAACTCACAGAGATCCACGTGCCTCTGCCTCCCAAGTGCTGGGATTAAAGGCAGGCGTGCCCCACCACACCCTGCCTAATTTGTAGTTTCTTAAGAGTTCTACACACTGCTTTCCATAGGGGTTGAACAAGCTTGCAGCCCCACCTGTAGTGGATGAGTGTTCTTTCCCCACACCCTGTCCAACATTTGGTATAGTTTTTCTTGATCTTAGCCAGTCTGACTGGGATAAGATGAAATCTTAAAGTGGTTTTAATTTGCATTTCCCTAATTACTAGTGATGTTGAACACCTTTTAAGATGCTTCTTAGCCATCTTCACTTCTTCCTCTGAGAGCTCCCTGTTCAACACCTTGGCCCATCTTTTAACTGGGTTACTTCCTTCCTTGATACTGTTTTTTGAGTTTGTTGTATATTCTGGATGTTAAACCTCTGTCAGTCATGTCACTGGTGAAGATTTCCTCCCATTCTGTGGGTTTTCTCTTCACTTCCTTGTTTGCTTCTTTTGATGTACAGAAGATTTTTAGTTTAATGAGGTCCCATTTGTTGATTCTTGACCTTGTTTCCTGGGCAGTTGATGTACGGTTTAGAAAATCCTTTCCTACACCTACATCTTGTAGGTTCTTTCCAATGTTTTCTTCTAACAATTTCAGAGTTTCAGGCTTCACATTGCAGTCTTTGATCCATTTGGAGTTGACTTTTGCACAAGGTGAAAGATAGGGGTTTAGTTTCATTCTTCTACAAGTGGAGATCCAGTTCTGCCAGCACCATTTGCTGAACATGCTGTCTTTCCTCCAGTGAATTTTCTTGGCTCCTTTGTCAAATATCAGGTGGCTGAAACTGATTGTACTCATATTTGGGTCTTCAATTTTGTTCCATTGATCTATGGGTCTATTTTTTGTGCCAGTAACATGTTGTTTTTATGACTATAGCTCTGTAATACGTTTAATATCTGGTATACTAATCTCTCCAGCATTGCTCTTAGTGCTCAGCATTGCTTTGGCTATCCGAGGTCGTTTATGTTTCCATATGAATCTTAGAATGGTTTTTTCCAATTCTGTGAAAAATGTCATGGGGATTTTGATTGGCATTGCATTGAATCTATAAGTGGCTTTTGGTAAGATGGTCATTTTCACTATATTAATTCTTCTAATTCATGAGCATGGAAGGTCCTTCCATCTTCTGATGTCTTCTTCAATCTCTTTCTTTAAGTATTTAAAATTTTCTTTGTAGAGGTCTTTAATGTTTTTGGTCAGATTTATTCCAAAATTTTTTTTTACATCTATTGTGAAGGGGAGTGTTTCCATGTACTCTTTCTGATTGTTTGTTATTGGTATGGCTATGGACTAGGAAGGCTACAGACTTTTGTAGGTTAATATTATATCCTGCCATTTTACTAAACTTGTTAATAATTTCTAGGAGTTTTCTGGTGGAATTTTTGGTGTCTCTTATGTATAATATCATATCATCTGCAAAAAGGGATAATTTGATCTCTTCCTTTCCATTTATTACTCCTTTAATTTACTTCTCTTGTCTTATTGCTCTTGCAAGAGTTTTAAGTACTATGTTAAAGAAGAGTGGAGATAGTGGACAACCTTCTCTGGTTCCTGAATTCAATGGGACTGTTTCCAGTTTTTCTTCATTTAGAATGATGTTGGTGGTGGGTTTGTTGTATATGTCTTTAGTTATGCTGAGGTATGTTCCATCCAGTCCAATTCCCTTTAGGGCTTTGAACATAAATGCATGTTGAATTTTGTCACAGGCCTTCTCTGCATCTATTGAGATGACCATGTGGTTCTTGTCTTTGAGTCCATTTATATGATTTATGATGTTTATTGACTTATATATATTGAACCATCCCTGCATCTCTGAAATAAAGCCAACTTGATCATTGTGGATGATCTTTTTGATGTGTTACTGTATATGGTTTGCAAGTATTTTGTTAAGAATTTTTGCACCTATGTTCATTAAAGATATGGGTCTTTAGTTTTCTTTTTTGGTTGTATCTTTACCTGGCTTTGGTATTAGAGTGATGCTGGCTTCATAGAAGGAATTTGGAAGTTCTTCCTTCATTTCTATCTTTTTGAATATATTAAGTAGTATTGGATGTAGATCCTCTTTAAATGTCTGGTAGAAT
>NW_008360331.1:2428540-2430486 GCF_000622305.1 Nannospalax galili | reverse complement strand
ATTTGGTAGCATATAGGTTTTTAAAGTATTCCCTCATAATGTTCTGTATCTCTTTGCTGTCTGTTGTGATGTTTCCCCTTTCATCTCTGATTTTGTTCATTTGGAGGTGCTCTTTCTTTCTTTCGTTTAACTGGGCTAGCAGTCTATAAGTCTTGTTTATCTTTTCAAAGAACCAGCTCTTAGATTTGTTGATTCTTTGTATTGTCTTCTTTGTTTCTAATTCATTAATTTCTGCTCTGATTTTTGGTGTTTCTTCTTGTCTGCTGAATTTGGGTTTCATTTGCTGTTGCTTTTCAAGTGTCTTGAGTTGCAATGTTAAGTCATTTATTTATGATCTTTCTAATTTTTTTAATGTAGGCACTTAGAGTTATAAACTTCCCTCTAAGGACCGCTTTCAGTGTGTCCCAGAGGTTTTGTTGTGTTGTATTGTCCTTTTCATTTAGTTCCAGGAATACTTTCATTTCTTTCTTAACTTCTCCTTTGACCCATTCATCATTCAGGAGTGTGTTGTTTAATCTCCATGTGTTCATGTAGGTACTGGGGATTCTTCTGGTGTTGAGTTGATTTTAAGCTTTATTGCATTGTGGTCTGATAGAATGCATGGAATTATTTCAATCTTTTTATATTTGTTGAGGTTTGTTTTGTGTCCCAGTACATGGTTGATTTTGGAGAAGATTCCATGGGGTGATGAATAGAAAGCATATTCTTTGGTGCTTGGGTGGAATGTTCAGTAGATGTCTTTTAGGGCCATTTGGTATATGATATTGTTTAATTATGATGTCTCTCTGTTAATTCTCTGTCCTATAGAACTATCTAATGGTGACAATGGGGTACTGAAGTCCCCTAGTATTAATGAGTTGTGATTAATCTGGGTCTTAATGTCCTGTAGTACTGTTTTTATAAAGTTGGGTGCACCAGAGTTTGGTGAATATATGTTCATGATTGTAATATCTTCTTGGTTTATTGTTTCTTTGATCAGAATGAAGTGGCCCTCTTTGTCTCTTCTGATTAGTTTTAGTTTAAAGACTATTTTATCAGATATTAAAATTGTATCCCCTGCTTTTTTCTTAGTACCATTCACTTGGTATATTTTTTTCCATCCTTTCACCTTAAGGTAGTGCCTGTCCTTGAAAGTGAGATGAGTTTCTTGCAGACAACAAAAAGATGTGTTTTGTTTCTTAATCCATTCAACTAGTCTGTATCTTTTGACTGGGGAGTTCAGTCCATTGATATTTAAAGTTATTAATGAAAGATGTGTTTGAATTCTGTTATTTTTATTTCTGTTCACATTCTTGATATAGCTGTGCATTTCCACAGTTATACCTTCATTGAATTTCTTCCTGTCACCCCTTGGGTATAGTCATTCCTTTCTTCAGGTCTTTGTATTGCTCCCAGAACTCTCTGAAGGGCTGGTTTTATGGACCTGAATTCTTTCAGCCTATTTATGTCATGGAAGATTTTTCTTTCCTCTTCAATTATGATAAATATTTTTGCTGGGTAAAGTAATCTGGGTTGGCATCTGTGGTCATTTAAAACTGGGAATACTTTGGTCCAGGCTCTTCTGGTTTTCATAGTTTGCACTGAAAAGTCAGCTGTAATCCCGATGGGTTTTCCTTCATATGGGCCTTGTTTTTCTTTTGCAGTTTTCAGTATTGTCTCTTTGTTCTGAATGTTTAGTGTTTTTACTATGATGTGCCATGGAGAGTTTCTTTTCTGGTCCTTTCTATTTGATGTTCTATATGCTTCTTGTATTTGTATGGGCATTTCTTTTTTTACTTTGGGGAAATTTTCTTCTACATTCCTGTTGAAGATCTGTTCCATACCATTATCTTGATATTTTTCTCCTCCCTATATGCCTATGATTCATAATTTTGGTTTTTTTATGGTGTCACACAATTCTTGCATATTCCATTTTTGTGGTTTTTTTATTATTATTTTTCTCTTAT
>NW_008360331.1:2424735-2428412 GCF_000622305.1 Nannospalax galili | reverse complement strand
GTGGTCTAGTTCGTCCACTTTATCTTCCAGTCTTTATACTCTGTTTTCCATTTCATTCATCCTATCAGTGAGGCTTTCCCCTGTCATTTCGAATTGGCTTACTGAGTCACTTCCTTCTTCATTTCAGCCTGAGTATTCTTCAATATTTCTCTTTTTTGAATTCATTCAGAAATTTATTGTTATCTTCCTTCAGTTCTTTGATTTCTTTGTTTGTGTGTTCTTTAAATTCACTGAATTCTTTTATCAAGTTTATAATTGTTCTTTTGAGTTCCATGTCCTATGTTATCTCTAAGGAGTTCTCATTGGTACTTGGTGGGGATAGTATTATTTTGGTTTTCCATGTTATTATTTTTTGTGACTTTGATATGTGAATTTCCTTCATAGTTTCTGATTCTTGTGTGAGACTCAAACCTTCCTTTGTTGAGTTTAGATCTGCTTCTTTTTGTAAACTTTATGTGCCTTTGTGGTTTACTTGTTGGGCATGAAAAGCTGGTTGGTCAAAGCTTCAGGTTCTCTCTTTTGATTTTACATTGGAGTGGCCTAATTGCTTTTGTTTTCAGGAGTTCCCACAGAGGCCCAAGTCAGATGAGGCTCAGATGACATCAGGCTTTCTCCTAAGATATGGGTCCCTCCAGGAAAGATGCTGCCCTCAAGAATTTGTGGGCTGGACTGGCCTGGGAGAAGGGCCCCAGATAGATGCTGGTCTCAGGAGGCTGGTGGCTGTGCAGCCCAGGGAAGTGAGGGGAGTGAGAGTGGGACCAGGCCCAGACGGCTCCTGGGAATGTTAGGGAGTAACTGGGTTGGTCTGGATGCAAAGGATCAGGAATCAGTGGCTGCCCCAGGTGTCTGGGGTCCCAAGACCAGAAATGGGCCTGTACCCAGACTAGGAGGAGAGATTTGCTGGGAGCTGGGAGGGTGAAAGAGGCTGGGGGGGTCAAGGTGTGCTGGGCGTGCTGGACTTACCCAGGGAAGGTGCTGGGACCAGAACATGGGAGGATGTGCAGCCCAGGGAAGTAAAGGGAGGTCAGGGAGGGACCAGGCCTAGAGGGTTCCTGGGGGCCACAGGGAGGAATTGAGTTGGTCCTGATGCAAAGGATTAGGAAGCAGTGGCAGTGCTGGGCCAAGAGGTTAGCCCTGGTGTCTGGGGTGCCAAGACAAAAAATGGGCCTGTACCCAGCCTGGGAGGAGAGACTCAGTGGGGGGAGCTGGGAGGGTGAAAGAGGCTGGGGGAGTCAAGGTGCGGTGGGTGCACTGGACTTACCTAGAGGAGGTGCTGGTAGCAGGACACTGGAGGCTGTTTTTTCTTTTTATTATAATTTTATTAAATTTTTGGACAATTTTCTACACATGTATAATGCGTTCTGGGTACTCTCGCCCCTCCTTCTCTTCCTGGCCTCCTACTCTTGCCAACCTCCCTTCTTTCCTTCAAGCCCCCTTTTCACATCCATGCCTTTCTGTTTTGCTTTGTGCTCTACTGAGGTTAACCAGGGCCATCTGTGTGGCCATGGGTTTAGTGCTGTTCACTGGAGCCTGGCAGGCTTACCTGTGGGTACACAACTGAAGAAAATGACTTCCTCTCCCTCAGAATCCACAGGTAGCCAGTAGTTCAGCAGGAAGGGGTAGGGCCCTATGAGCCCCTCCCGAACTATGGTTGGCAGTGGCAGGCCCAGTCTTGTGCAAAAGCAGCAGCTGTGAGATCCTGATGGATGCCTGGGCCGTGCCATGCCCAGAGGAGAGCATTCTGTAGCCCTTCTCGCTATCTTTTGGTTTTTACATTTTTTCAGTCCTCTCTTCTGTGACGCTCCCTGAGCTTTAGAGAGGGTGGTACAAACGTCTTGTTTAGGCCTGAACTCTCAACCATCACTTACTCTCAGTACCTAGTGCAGCCAAGAATCTCTGCATTCACTGCTGTCCATTGCAGAGAAAGTTCTATGATTAAGGACAGCAGAGGTATTTGCAGCTTGCGAGCTGCTACACCAGCTGTTGCTGAGGTCCACGGGCCTCCCGCACCGTTGCTGTGCGGGTCCCTGGCTCTCCATAGCTACCTGGCGCTGGCGACTCTGCGGTCACTGTCAGCTGCCGGGCGGGTTCTGTTCCAAGCTGCCAGACACTCCCTCTGTGTACGCAATCAGTTGGCCACCGGATCATGAGGGGAGGTGCAGGGACAGTGAAAGCAAGATCTTCGCGAGTGGTTGTTGATGGAAGGACAGCCCCTTCCGAGGAGACTGAATCACAGGCTGGTAACACAGGATACAGCTCCAGACAAGTTCAGTGATACAGCTCAGTCAGACTCAGTGATTCAGCTCCGCTTTATTGGGGTGAAACCAGGGTATTTATAATGTGGAGGCAGTAGCAAAAGCCTCAGCTGATAGGTGCTTCTAGGATGCCCCATTTACATGTGGCGTGGGCTTCTATCAGGCTGTCAGACAATGCCTGATTAAAACCTGGTAGTTCCTATGCCAGAGGTCATGTATCTGTGACGGCCACTTCAAAGGTAAGTCAGGAAGGAGAGCAGAAGGCGCCCCACTGAGAAGAGGAGTCTTTCCATTTGCACCGAGCCGGCTTGCGGCTATCCGGACATGGAGAGACTGCGACCCTAAACAGCAGCGTTCCCCAACATTTGTCTATGGGTATAAGCACAGTTATTTAGAAAGCAGTTTGGAGCCATGTCAATTTAGCCACATAAAAATAATCAGTTCCCAGCTAGGGCCTACCTGGTGTATAGTGCCAGACATGAATTCCCTGTGGGATGGACCTCAGAACCAGAGACCAGTTGTTTACCTCAATATTAGTTATGCTATTGAAGTACTAGTGGGCACATCTTGCCTGGCAGGATGGCACTGCGATTCCTAGGGTTCTCAAGTGGTTCAGATTATTGATACTTTTCTTCCCCAGCAGGCTGCAGCACCTTTGGGTACTGTGACAGCTGGCCAGTAGGGAAGAAGCTTTCAGTTCAGATCCAGCTTGATTTCTCTTTATCTTAAAAATGAAGAGGTGTGATGTTCTCAGCAACAGGGTCTTATCAAATAGTTCCCGTATGCAAACGAGAGGAATAGCAAAAATTAGTATTGTTTTGGGGGCCTCTGCAACTCCCTGATCAACAACTTATAAGGAGGTATCATATACAAGTCATTTGAGGAAAGTGAATGTGTCTGTTTTGTTCATTGCTATGCACCCATGTTCCGGAATTGTTGGTGGAACAGAGAATGATATAATTCCCTCAATTCTGTGCACCCCCACCCCCACACACTATCTATCTATCTATCTATCTATCTATCTATCTTTTATCTATCTATCTATCTATCTATCTATCTATCAGCTATCTAATTTATCATCTTCTATCACAATCAATCTATCTATCTATCTATCTTTTATCTATCTATCTATCAGCTATCTAATTTATCATCTTCTATCATCAATCTATCTATCTATCAGCTATCTAATTTATCATCTTCTATCATCAATCAATCTATCTATCTATCTATCTTTTATCTATCTATCTATCTATCAGCTATCTAATTTATCATCTTCTATCATCAATCAATCTATCTATCTATCTATCTTTTATCTATCTATCTATCTATCTATCTATCTATCTATCTATCTATCTATCTATCTATCTATCTATCTATCTATCTATCTATCTATCTACCTATGATCTATCATCTATCTACATT
>NW_008360331.1:2413110-2424655 GCF_000622305.1 Nannospalax galili | reverse complement strand
TTTAAATTTTGCTCTTAGAAAAACACTTTTTTTCCTGAGCATATATAAATGTTATGTTTAAACATGGAGATAGAAAATGGTTCAAGGATAGGTTTAACATGATTAGTGAAATCCATATATATTTTACAACATTACTGTAAGCAGTAAATTCAGTATATGCTTAGCTGTGTGTCTTCATTTAGAATATTGAAAAATGATGTACTGTCTAAATATATCTTATTTTCTCTTAAAGATCAGGATAACCCATTTACTTGTACTAAAAAAGAAAGAAGAGAGGAAATAAAAATGGATAGCTGCTAAATATAGTGACTTGGTTTTCAATGACCCATCAGGAAATCTGAACTGTGCATAGCATTCACTGAATTATCACCCCCCTCACACATACACTAACCAGGTGGAAAGGAAGTTGCTTGGGCTTTGGAGTTAGACAGGTGAATGTTAACTAGACTACACTTTCTAGTTGACAACTTTGATCTAATCAGTCTGAGCTTCATTGGATCATAATGCCCATATCTAGGGATGTTAAGGGATTAAATGGGATAAAGGAAAGGCAGCACACACCATATGGCGAAAAGTCAATACTTACTCATTTTTTCTTTATTATCTTTGTTAAGGAGGAAATGGTTTTTAAGATGGATTTAGTTATATTGTTCATATTTCCTGAACAGTTACTATATTTAGGTGCTGTCCAGTATCTCTATTAAAGTATCAGTTTGTAGAGTAATAGTCCACATAAGAACTGGTTACTGGTTGTTCTAGTTTGCTTCTCTCTTGCTGTGATTAAACACTGACCAAAACCAACTCAGGGTGGAAAGGTTTTCTACTGCATCTTACTCTTCCAAGTGACAGTCTGTGGCTGAGAGAAGCCAGGACAGGAAGTCAGGGAAGGAACCTGGAGGTGGGAACTAAGCATGGCCCACCTAGGAATGCTGCTTACTGGCTTGTGTTGCTCTTGTGCACAGCCTGCTTTTTTATACAACTCAGGACCACCTGCCAGGGGTGGCACTGGCCATTTTACCTGGTAGAAGCTCAGGGCAGGAACCTGGCACCACAGCTAAAGCACAGACCATGGAGAAATGCTGCTTACTGGCTTGCTCCTCAGGCCTGTGCTCAGTCCTGTTCTTATACAACCTGCCGAGGGATGACACCACCCACAGTGGGTTGGGCTCTCTTGAAATCATTCAACAATCAAGAAAATGCCCCCAAAGACATCCCCACAGGCTGTTCTTACAGAGGAAATTCCCCAGTTGAGGATCCCTTTTCCCCAGGTGTGTCAAGTTGACAACTGAAGCATCCAGCATGCTGGTCTACAGTCTGAAACTCTGAAGAGCCACTGTCAGTATCCCACTAGCTCTCTGCCTGGCATTTGATGGGTATTCAATAAATGTTCTTTAAGCAAATGTATCATAAAGAGAATGTGGGGGATGTGATAGTCTGAAATACATTCTTAGGAAATTACCTAGGCTTCCTACACAGTGGCTCCCAAACTTTGATGCATATCAAAATGACATGGAGAACTTTTGAATAACAGAAAGAAACCAGACATAATTCCTTTTACTCACAAAAGAGACAGAATCTCTGCTTCAGGTATATAAAGCCAAGGAAATTTGAATTCTTAAAAGTGTCCTGGGTAATTCCGATGATCTTAGGCTTCAAAACCATCATTTGTTGATTGGCACTAATCAGAATGTGATTTTTAAAAGGCTAGCTACACCAAAACCAATGGAGTGGGCAGAGGGTACTCTGTGAGGTGTAGGTTTTCCAGGAAAAGAGAGTCCCAGATCTCTAGGATAAGCCCATGGATAGGCGATTTCTACCTGCTTTTCTTTATTCAGTGCACACAGGAAACTTGTGAACCTGTAAAATCAGAAGAGTTCATACTTTCTTAAAATAGAAGACTGGACTCAGGCTAACAGATTATACTTCTTCACTGGGTAGGAGGTGGGGGCATTGTAAGGTTTTCTTTAAAGTAATAGCTTCCCATATGCCAATGTTTCTTCATGCCAGAAAGAAGATCAGGCTAACCTCCATGCTCAACAGAAGGTCACCCTGACCTCCATGTTCACAGAAAGTCACCCTAACCTGCTCTTCATTTCTTTAGGAGCCACTTGGCTTCAGCAACTCAATAAAAGGGGAAAAAAATCCTATGAAATGGCCTTCAGAAAGGTTTGTCTTTTTGCTAATAATCTGTTTGCTAAGGGAATGTTTCTTTGTATTTTAGTTTATACCTAGTATGTAACTGGAATAAATCAATACTAAATTGTTCTGCAGAGATTAACGCTCTTTATGCTTTTGCAAAGTACTAACTTCCTCAATGAGGAACTGCAAAAAGGAAGTCTGTATTGACTGATTCAAGGGGGATTTGCAATCGTCTACATTCAAGACTGGATTCTTTCTGTTGTTCTCACCTATTCACTTACAAATGACCATGCTGATTGGGTTTGCTATGGGACTGTCATTTCGGACTTTGTAAGGTTCAATGGAACAACCCTTAAGTTAGCCTACTGTGACAGGAGGGGAAGATTATATTCCATCTTTTCATTGTTCTCTGACTCTGAATTTTCCCTCATTTTCACTTACAAAACTGTCTCTGTGAGCATTCAAGATAATTCTCTCCTTTCAAGATTCTTACTTAGATCATAACTACAAAAATCACAGCCTCAAAGCCAGGTAACCTGAGCCGCAGGTTGCAGGGACTAGACATGCATAGCTCTGGAGGCACATTCCTGTGATTGTTCTATAGATGTACTTCTGTTAGTCTAATTCTGGGTTTTCTAGTCTCTTCCATTGATCTGTTAATTTGCTAGGACCAGGGAGAATTACAACATAAAATGTTATTTGACTTATTGTTTTAATTCACTGTTTATCTCATTCCCAGATCATTTCATTTATACTAAAATAAAAGCAATTTGAGATTTAAAATCCATCGTATGCGGTAATTGATCATAAATCACAAACACGTTGTATTGTTCATTAGGAATTTTGTAAAAACTTTTCCAAGTCAAATGATCACCAGGTGATTTATCTTCCTTAGTCATTAATATTGTAGATATTAAGGTTGATTCTTTTGATTGTTGTATTAATTTAAAGTTTTAGAAATTAGCCGTTTCATCTAGATTGTAGAATTTATCCGCATAGTTACTCATAGTATTTCCCTATACTCTCATTTTTACAGAGTTACCAGTCCTTTTGTGTTATCTATCATAAACATCTCTTCAGAGTAACTGAATATGGTTTATGTGATAATTATCAAAAAGAGATGTCATGGAGCACTTGGTGATGACGAGGAAAAAATAAAAAGTCATTTTATTCTATCTTTGGTATAGACAATATAATCAGATATGATCATTTTTTCTGTCTTTTTGAGACAGGGTCTCCTTGTAGCCCCAGATGTCCTGGAACTCACTATGTAGACCAGGCTGGCCTTGAACTCACAGAGATCCACCTGCCTCTGCCTCCCAAGTGTAGGGATTAAAGGCAAAATCACGCCCGGCATATGACAATATTTTTAATAAATCTTGACAGACATTTTACAAAGATTTACTAGATTTCATATGAATTCATTATGCAAAAGATAATCAGATTTCTTTTATAATACCTTGTTTATTCCCCTATATTAATAATATGCCAAATAAATCAACCTAGTATTTTCCTGTAAAAATTATGGGCCTTATTGCTAAAGATGAGTGTGTAGGTAGTAATAAAATGATTAGGTACAGTGATGTATTTTAGGATCTACAGATATTCTATTTCACAGCAAATCACAGGGTGATATAATTCCATATTCTTCATACATTGATTTCTTATCACTTACAGCTATTTTCAATATCACTTAAGGCAAAATTGTTGTCTTGGTAATATAAATAATACACATTTTTCTCATTGAAATTCTTTTGGCTTTCTACATTGCATTTTCATGAGTTTCTTGGCTAAGGGTATGAGGTTGTGCGGTTTCCAGTCCCCATTGCTCTGCCCATGGGTGACATCAGAATTCAGTCAGAGAAGATGGCAAAACAGCGTTTTCATTTGTTTGGTTTTTCTTTGGGGTTTTTGGGTTTTCTTTGGACAGGGTCTCACTTAATGCAGGTAGCCCTGAACTTAATGCAGGTAGCAAGGATGCCCTGGAACTTTTGGTTCTCTTGTTTCCACCTCCCGATTGTTGAGATTATTGGCATGTGTCACCAAACTCCCTTTATGCAGTGCTGGCAACAAAAACCAGGCTTCATGTATGCTATGCAAGCATTCTACTAACTCAGCTATGTCTGCAGTCCTATTATTCTTTTAAGTATAAACTTTTAGGCAACTATTTACTGTCTAGCAACATAACATAGAAGATGAAGCCCTCTGTCCTGGCATACCCTAGGTGTTGACTGAATAAATTAGTATAAAATAAACAAAGTATGACATGGTATCCAGCTGAACTTAGAGTGATTGTTCATAAAGTAGTAATGTTTTAAAAGACATTAAGTATGGTAGATTATATTAAAATGTATGATATTAAAAATATATAGTAGACTGAAAACAGAACTATTGCAATAACCATTATTTTTATAGCTACAGTACATTGGTCAGCATTTTGTTACCATAACTAAATACCTAAGTTGTTCTAGCTAAGTAGGAGAAAGGTTTAATGTATCTGGAGATTTCAGTCCAAGGTTGAGCAAACGTGTGGATTTTGAGCCTGTGGCAAGGAAGAATGTCATGGTAGAGATTGAATAATGGAGCAAACCATCTATTTCATGGTCCAGTGCTTTCTTTTATTTTATTTATTATTTTTATTTTATGTGTATGTGTGTATTGCCTGTGTGTGGATAAGTGCACCGGTGTCGTGCAATGCCTGTAGAGGACCGAAGCGGCTGTTGGATCCCCTGGAACTGGAGTTACGGACAGTTGTTAGCTATGGCCCAGTACTTTCAAGAGAGGAAGTGAGCATGTCCCTTTGAGGTCATGTCTCTAGTGACTTAAAGCCTCCCACAGACCCCACCTCTTAAAAATATCTACTACTTTCTAGCAGAACCAAGCTGGGGGCAAGTTTTTAACAGATAGCCCACTGGGGGATATTACAAATTCAGGTTATAGTACACACTTCACAAAAATATGGCAAAAATCATATATTGCCAACTTCAAATTAAGTTCGGTTCTCAATGCATCAAAATTGATTTTCTTTCCCTCTAAAATTTATACACAGTGGAATACTTTTTTGTAATCACATTATTAATAGTTCAATGGGGTAGACCACTGTGATGATCATTTCATTTATTAATTCCAAAATTCCAGATATATTTACCAAATGCCTAATTGATGCCAGCTCCTAACTTCAGCTCTAAGGTTCAATGATAAGGGAAATATCCAAGTTCTGCTCCCACAGAAGGTGAATACAGATCCAAGCTAGAAACATATACAAATGTTTCCACATGGCTTCATGCAGCCAACTGAGATAGGATGTTTTTCTAGACAGTACATGGTGAGTAGTTTAGATCACTGATGGTGACTGGTTTCTCCAACACACTGCATTTGATAAGAAATGTGAATGACATGAATCAGTCAGCTTTGTTAGAGAAGAGCATCCAGCTGAAGCAGAGCTGGCCACATAGTTTGCAGACCCCAGAACAAAATGAAATTGAAATCACTCTAGTAACTTCTTAAAATATATACATATGTAATATAGACATAATTTAAGTGTAGTTATCCTATAATGGGGGTACAATAACTAACAGACATCACAGGATAGCAAAGCAAAAGCCCAATGTCAGTAATGGACTACCTCTTTTAGAGCTGTTGACCAGAGATGGTCCTATAGAACCACAAACAATACTGGTTATTACTATTGCTCTTGGTTACCTGCCAGAAATTGACTGTAAAACTACATTGTTGAGGATACTATATACATGAATTGTAGAATGAACAAGTTGAAATCAAGCTGGCACTGACCTCAAAGCTTCACTTATACTGGCCAATTTTCATGGTGCTGGAAGGTGTTACGCATGTTACTGGAAGAGAAAAACAATCAACTTTGCCTAGTAGTGAACCCTGTGAGCAACAATAACAACTGCCCTAGTAAGAAATATCCAGTTTTACAATAGTGACATGACTGTTTGTATTTAAGGCCCAATTCACAACACGGAGTCCATACTTGGCACGGTTACCGGAGCTAAGAACCTGTGGCTGGACAGGTCATGGACTGAGGGGAGAGCCTACTGCTATTATTTTGCTAAATAGAGTATTAAACTGACTCCTAATGACTTAGAGTGCATCTCTCAACTCTCACCAGAGAAACTTCTTGCAGCTGATGCACATCAACACAATGACTCATAACTGGTCAACATGCAGGAACAAGAGACTGGGGCATGCTCAGCCCTAAATGAGACATCTATTTCACACCTTCTCCCATCTAGGCTCAGAGATCGCTGCAGAAAAAGAATGAAAGAATGTCAGAGCCAAAGGTAATAGATGAATGTAAGGAAACTGTGTTGCCTGCACCCAACAGGGAGGCTACATAAATGAGCCCATGGTAGCATTCATAAGACCCACGCAAGCCCAAGCCAGGCAAAATCCAACATGGGTGGTGTGGGAATGACTTTTATTAATGGACATAATTTTGTCTAATGATTGTTAATTAACTGTAGCAAAACCATGTGCTCATGTATCTTGTGACCTGGGCACCTGATCTAATTTCCTAGGCAACCTTAGTTTGGTACTCCATCCAGAAAGTCATGAATGGATGAATGTGGGTATGCTTGAGAATTAACATATCAAAGTGCTGAAAGGTGGTGCACCATCTCCATTGGACACGTTGGAGATTGGGAAGGACCTGTGATTCTAAGTGAATGAGATAGTCTAGAACTAGCATGAAAAGGTCAAATGATCTACTAAGATTACGGTGGAGCCAGCACTGAAGATGGAGAATCCACTTTGAATAAAATTATGGATGGGGCTAGACCCCAGCAAGCAGACAGAGTTCCACAGAGAGTTCCAACAGCACAATTCAAGGAGACAGACAGTCTTCTGTGGAGGGGAATGGGAGGGCCCAAATGAGCAAGGTACAATGGCATATGTGTGTGAAAATCAAGACACATATTATTTCATACATTAAAAAATTAAATAGAATATAAATGTGCAAAACACACAGTGGAAAGAAACAAATTTATACAGCATAAACCACAAGATCAAACAGCATAATATTACAAAGAAAACAATTTCTAGCTCGCAGAAGTGGAGGATTAAAATGTCTGGGCTCTGCAGATCAGGGTCTTCTCTGGCTCATCAGGTCTCATGTGTGTGAACCAGCTCTCTAGGCAGGTAAAGAACTGTAAAGCCTTTGAGGTCAGATTGAACTTGGAACTTTTGAGAGTGAGAAAGAGATCCTTGAAACTTAGTGGGTTGGGAGAACAGCACTGAGGTCAGCGAAGAAAGAAGACAGAGAGATCAGTCTCTCTGGCTCAAGGGGAGAAATCAGATTTGTATTTTAAGTTTGATGGGAAGGTGGAACTGAACTAAAACAGGAGTAAAATGATGTTATATTTTATTTTTATTTAAAATTTTTTATTATCTCTATTTCATGTTTATGAGTCTATTGCCTACATGTTTGTAAGTGCACCCATGTTGTACAATGCCAGAGGAGGTCAGAAGAAGGTGTGGGAGTCTCTGGAACTGGAGTTATGGATGGTTGTTAGCCTCTGTGTGGATGCTGGCAACCAGACCTGGGTCTTCTGCAAGAGTAGCCCGTTCTCTTAACCCCTAGACCATTTCTCTAGCCCTCCAGAGTTATATTTTTAAAAGATACTGGAGTATGAACTTCTATGTGTGGAAGGTTTGTCCCCTCCAAAGGTTAACTTGAAATTCATTTCTGCTGTAACAGTATTAAGAGGTGAAGATTTTAGGAGGCAATGAAGCAGGAAGGTCTATCCACAGGGTTGGGGTTCATGCTGTGCTTTAAAACTAGCTTTGACCCCATCTTCACCTGTGTCTTTGGCTCTTCTTCTGTGTGGTGATGGTACAGGAATATCCTTGCCCAATGCAAGCAACTTAGTGCTAGGCTGCCAGCCGGTGAATTTTCCAGCTAGCAGTATTCTGCTATGGTAACACAAAACGAACTAAGAGAGTGGGAAGTAACATGGTGGATTGAATCACATTGGAAACGGTATAGATAGATTTTCACAACTCAGGGCATGCTTTGGAAGCTGGGTGGGTAGATGTGAGGCTAGAGATAGGGTGTGGGGAAAACAGCAAGCAGAAACAACTGCCCTTGAGCAATGGGATCAATGTAAGAAAGACAGCAAGTCTCGGGGTCCCCTTTGGCCATGGTGAGTCTGAGTTTGCAGTTACACTACTAAGGGATTTTGATGAATTTGCTGTTTGAAGTTAAAGACACAACAGTTGATAAATAAATAAAAAGTAAAGCAACATAGAGAACAAACATAAGGAATAGAGACCATCTTCCAATTCTCCTTTCATAAAAATCATTGGGTTCATCTTCCAATGACCAGTGTCTTGGCACTAACCAGGACCACGAATGCCTCCTCTCTTCCCTCCTTTCAATGCCAAGTCACACCACACACCAAGAAAGGTCACTGAGTCTCCCACTCAAGAACTACAGTCATATGAGAGGCAAGGTGTACAAGCATCTGGATTCTTGAGGTAGATTAAACGTTTATTTTAATCACTGCTGGAAGCACTCATATTAACCCAACAAAGGTGCCTCAGATGAAGACTTAGAGGGCCTTTGCTGTTGGTTGTCTTCCCCCTCCCTCTCTCTCTTTCATCGTGTAATCAACTCCTGACTCTGCTTCCACCTCCTGAAAGTGCTGGAATTATAAGTGTGAGCCACCAAATCTGACCCTTTAAGGTCCTTTCGTTTCTCTATTTTTTGCATCTTAATGGGTCAAGGACAACATGTTAAAACTGTCTTAAGGAGGTCACCACCAGAAGATTGTTATCCTGACTTCACTAGTGGGTCCTTGAGCTGTGTTTACTCAGGCTTAGCAAGGGTTTGTCAAGCCAGCCAGGAATCATGGGAGAACTGTTTAGGGTGGAAACGTATCATTCTCTTACTAGTATCCACAGCCTATCATCCCACAGCATCTTTGCTACCATGAAAGAAAGAATGAAGAAATGATGGTGGCAGATCCCCAATAACTGCAATTCATGGGCCTCCATTCCCTATACGTACTTCCTATACCCTATCTCAAAACCTTACAGCATCTGTGCAAGATTCATGATTTATTTCCTCATTTTGAAGGTGAGATCAAGACAACAGAGCTAGCAAACTTCACATTCTCATATCAAATTTATACAGCAAAATGCATGCTTTTTCTTTTATTAAAAATACTAACTTTCCAAAGACAGCTTCAGCATTTGAAAACTTTCTCTTAACACCCTAATTAGCCTTTGGTTTTGTATTCTTACTGAAATCATTGGAATGCTTCTTTCATAAGAATAATTTGATATCTAATTTTACACATGATATTGTGAAGGCATAGAGAGGTAAGTATCCTTGTCCATTGCCATACAGCAAACACATTTAATTATAGTAGCTTATCAGTCATATGTAAATTAACTAGTAAAGCTTGCAGTCTGTCCTGGTCAGTCAACAGTGAAGTGTTTAATAGATGTAAGAAGGGATGAGAAAGCAATTTCTGTTTCAAGCTAGGTGTGGTAGGACACACCTATAATACCACCACTTGGGAGACTGAGGCAGGAGGATCATGAGTTCAAGGCCAGTCTGGGGTACATAGCAAACCCAGTCTCAAAATGAAGATTTTCTTTTCCTCTAAATCCCCATGTAAGATACAAAGTTTATTTTGTATCATATAAATAAATACTGATAGATGGAATCATGGATGTATTTGGATTTGGATTTTCTAAGTGTGAGCACATTTTGCGATGATGGAACTTGGTCTTATTTAAGGAAATTAACCAGCATGGTGTAATCTCATTATATTTCCTCTCAAATGCAGGGAAACATAAGAAATTAAATATCTAACATGCAAGAGGCAGAAAAAAAGAAAAAAGAACCCTAAATGTCTACTATAACACACAGTACACCAACATGTCTCACTTGGGCTACAGCAAGCTTGACAGAGATTCCAGTGTTACTGAGTATCTGTAAATGGGTAGAACGTTGACAGTGGGGTGAGCCAAGTGCAAGAAGGCAGGCGTCCCCACAGTGTGCAGTGTGAAACAAAGTATAATGTACTTTACTGAGGAAAGAGGGTAGAAACGATCCTCTTATTTAAGTGTCTCCAAAGAGTCCTTAGACTTACATTAAATTATTCACATTGCTTTCAAGCTTTGTGATCTTTAGTCCTAAGCTATGTAGGAAGTGAGCTGCTCGGTTAGAAAATTAAGAAGAAGCATGTGTATTTCATAGAATTATGAAATGTGTTCAGGAACAAAGTGGCTGTGAGCAGAAAATGACAGTGTGGCTTTAGAGGCTTATGTAAAGTATATTGATAATTTGTCCAGCTCTTAATTGGGAAAATCTCATCTCTGGGAGGAATGATGCTGTTTTACCCTGAATGCTAGAGAAACACAGCCAGTCAAGGCACCTGTTCTCCATGCCAAGGGAACTGTATGGAGGACTGCAGAGGAAGTGAAAACTGGAAAAAAAAAAGCACACTACCCTCTTGAGTGAATAAATGTCACGTGTACTCTCCACACAGAGAGATATAGCTGTTACACCCGAGACCTCCACTAAAAATCTCCAAGTATACAATCAGTCAGCAAGTTTATCTACAAGGATATGTGTACTCACAACTAGGATGAGTCTAGTGGGGGCACTAAATGGCTCATGGATGCTTCCTGCCTTCAAAGAGTGTCCCCTGCAGCCAGAAATAAAACCTGCTGCAAGGGGAAGTTGTAGGCTTCTGGGTGGCACTGATCTGGTAATGCTTCTCCACTACAGTCCAAAGGTGACTTAAAGAGCTGCTTTTCATCAGTCATGTGATCCCAGTGCAGTAACTGGTTTGGAAAATGCTTTGACAGATGTCTAGAGAACATTTTGTGGATATGGTTGGGGCAAACACTTGTGCTGTGTGCCAAGTGGGGATAATAGTAGTGCTTGCTTAAACTGCTGTGAGCTTTGGAAAATAAGGATAGGAAAACTTCAGTTGTAAAAGTTCTCAAGAAATCATAGTAGTAGTTACTTCCATCATAGGCTTCTTGTAGAAATTTTGTCAGTAATCAGTTGAATAGATACAATTTTTTTTACAGCACTGTTTATTCTAGAGAAAATTGTAACTGTATATATTATTTAGCAGAGAGTATGGCTTCTCAGGTTTTTGTTTGTTTGTTTGTTTGTTTTTTGATCTTTTTTGAAACAGGGTCTCCCTCTCCCTGTAACCCCAGCTGTCCTGGAACTCACTATGTAGACCAGGCTGGCCTTGAACAGAGATCCACCTGTCTCTGCCTCCCGAGTGCTGGGATTAAAGGTGTGTGTGACCACGCCTGGCCCCTAGTTTGTATTTTTATCTACTTGGTAAAAAGAAACTTTGTTTGCAATTCAGTCCTGTTAGGGTTCCAAATAGCAGCTCCCCCCCGTCCCCAA
>NW_008360331.1:2411098-2412901 GCF_000622305.1 Nannospalax galili | reverse complement strand
AGACCCTAATCCTACCTGCTTTTCCTGCTTCCCCCTCCCTGATTTCTCCCCCAAACATTCCCCCCTTCCACACCCTAAAGCCCCCATATATAAAGTCCCAGTTCACAACCTGTGGGTGGACATCTTTCCCTGACATCTTTCCCTTCCCCAAGGGAAAGGTGCCCCGTGCGAAATAAAGCTGTATCCCGCTGAGAATTCCATCTGTGCCTCGGTGCCTCCTCCATCCACGCCACTCGCTCCCGCCCGCTCTCTACCTATCAGATGGTGCCAAAAGCCGGCTCTTACTTCAAGGGACCTCGCACGTAAAACTTTCGGACTCGCTTGTCGTTACTGGCCTCTGTGAACACCACTAATTCGGCATTAAGGTACACTTCCACCCTCTATCTCTCTCCCCTCTCCTGTTCCTTTCAGCTCTCTCTCCCTCTCTCTCTCCCCCTCTCTCCTTTCCCCATCACTACTCTCCACCAGTTCTCTTTTCATCTCCTTTCCAATCAAATTCGGTCACTCCCAGACCTCACTCAAGGTCACTGGACCGCAGTGGTTTCTGCGACTGTTGAACTTCCCGGCACAGTTACTGTGTCTGTCCACACCCACCTGGGAGTCAGACCTGCCTCCCCATCACACTCAAATCCTTTTCCCTACCTCAGCTCCCTTCCCTTCCTCTCTCCTGCCATCTTTTGCCTTCCCCTAACATCTCATCTTCTCTCTCTCTCTCCCTCTCTCTCCTCTGTAAGCTTACTCTCTCCTGCACTGACTCCACCTCTGTCCCCTCAGGGCAAAAAGCTTCCTCTTTGTTCCCCCACTCACCAGCTGAGGTCTTTAACTCTTCTGATTTGGAAAACTTCTGCCAGCTTAAAGGCAAGCAGTCTGAACTACCCTACATCCACACCTTTCTTGACCTCCATGCTAATCCCTCCCTCTGTGTCAAATGTTCTTCCCACCAGGTCCTCCTGGCTAAGACAGTCCTACCAGATCCTGAAACTCCAGGGGACTCTGTTTGGCCAAACACTGGAACCTTAGACCTCAATATTTTAAAAGATTTGGAAAACTTCTGCCAGCGTAACGGCAAGCAGTCTGAACTACCCTACATCCACGCCTTTCTTGACCTCCGTGCTAATCCCTCCCATCACTATACCCTCCTTTGCCTTCCAGTCCAGGGGCCAGCCCAACTCCCCTCCCTTCTCTGCCTCAAACTCCCTCTCTGCAATCTTCCCCCTCCCTTCCTCAAAATTCTGAGTCTGACACTCACTCTCTCAATTCCCCTTTATTCAAGGAAATCCAAAATCTTAAACACCTCATTACCAAATACTCCCTAGTCTCCCCAAGTCTGACTTCTACCTCAAATACCCCATTTACCCCTCCTGTATCTGCTTCTACTTCAACTCCAGACCCTGCCTCAGATGCCCCAGCCCCTACATCCTCTCATGGAAAGGACACCCCTCCCATCTCTCCCACTTCAGCTTCCTCCCAGCACTCCCCTTCTCCTTCTCTTCTGCTTCCTCCCAACCCCTCTCCCGTGTCAACCCATACCCGTTAACACACCCAGTCTCAGCCCCCTTCCCATGGCATTTTTCCCCTCAGGGAGGTGGCAGGCGTGGAAGGGATTGTCAAAGTCCATGTGCCTTTCTCTCTTGGGGATCTTTCTCAACTAGAGCGTAAAATCGGTTCCTTTTCCACTAATCCTACTCACTTCATACAAGAGTTTAAATATATTACTCGCAGCTATGATCTAACCTGGCATGATCTCTTCATGATTCTCCAGTCTACCCTCACCCCTGATGAGAGACATAGGGTCTGGACAGC
>NW_008360331.1:2407967-2409630 GCF_000622305.1 Nannospalax galili | reverse complement strand
GGCTCATTTACAGGGTTCAGTGAACGACCTTCTAGGCCTGGCGGCTGAAGACTGACGACGCCCTGGCTTCTCGGCCCCCACCGCGTCTATGACTATCACAATGGAGGAGCCCAGGGTTTCAGCCATGGTGGCGGATTGAGGACACCTGTGCTCCAGTCATTCTCATCCCCAAACTAACCCTATACACACCAGGAGAGGTGTATGATGTCTTATCCACAGGGACAGAAGGAACCAGAACAAAGAGGTCAGCCACCTTGGCAGTCCTGGTAGGAGTTAGCCTGGTGGCATCAGTGGCAGCCACAGGACTCATGGCTGGAGGCTTGGGACACACGCTGATCTCAACCCAGCATCTTTCTCAAGAAATAGAGGACCTCAGACAAGAGCTCACTTCAACAGTGGAAACTACAGCCCAGTCAATCCAGTTCCTACAACAACAATTATCCTCCCTAGCTGAAGTTGCACTCCAGAACAGGCGAGCCCTGGATCTATTAACTGCAGAAAAAGGGGGAACCTGTATTTTTCTGGGTGAAGAATGCTGTTATTTTATCAACAAATCTGGTAAGGTCGAACATGATATAGAACAACTCAAACAGGTAGCAAAAAATCTTTCACTTAAAAATTCCCAGTACCAACAGTCATCTCTATAGGCAAGCACGCGCTGGGCTCTCAGGGTCCCAGCGCGCACTCCTGGGCAGTGAAAGCTCCTCCGCTACTGAGGTCTACTCAGTCGATCCCGTCCCTATTTCAGCCATATACCTTCCTCAGGGTGTGAGATCCACTGGCCACTTGGACCACACGGGGAGCGTATGAGGAACGGCGAAAGCCAGGGTGTCCGTGAGTCGGTGACAGAGGAATAGTGCCCCCCGTGGAGACTGGATCACAGGATTTAGTGTTACAGCTCAAGACAAGTGACTCAGCTCAGATCTCAGTGATTCAGCTCCAGCTCCAACTTTATTGGGGTAAAACTAGGACTATTTATAGTATAGAGACAGCAGAAGAAGTCTTAGCTGATAGGTACTTTTAGGATGCCTCATTTACATAGGGCGGTGGGCTTCTGTCAGGCTATCAGACAACGCCTGATTAAAAACCTGGTAGCTCCTGTGCCGGAGAGCATGTATTTGTGGCGAGCACTTTAAAAGAAGAGTCAGGGAGGATGCCAGGAAGGCACTCTGCTATGAAAGGAATCTGCAGCACATGGTTTCCGAGCTCGTGAGCTATCCGGACGTGAAGAGACTTCTACTTGCATAACAGAGGACCCCAACAATCTCAATGGGACATTTTTATAGGACTAATTCCTTGGCTTCTGCCCTTATTGGGCCCTCTGCTTTCTATCACTTTGGTGTTAACCATTGCTCCTTGCCTTGTCAGATATTTTCAAAACCAGATCCGAAAACTAACGCACACTAATTTTAATCAGTTGTTACTTTCCTTCCCTTCACATGTATACGAACGCCTGTCAACCATCGAGGACCCTGTTCAGATGCATGGAGAGACAACCCCTGCTGCCTAGTGGACCCCTAAACCAGCCTACCCCCCACGTCGACCCTGTCCAGCAGGAAGTAGCAAGATGACAATGGCGGCCCCATCCTATAACACAAAAGGCTGGAATGTTAGGGTTCCAAATAGCAGCTCCCCCCCTCCCCAACAGGGACCTAGAAACTCT
>NW_008360331.1:2393719-2407918 GCF_000622305.1 Nannospalax galili | reverse complement strand
GGAAAAAGTAAACACTTCCAGACCCTAATCCTACCTGCTTTTCCTGCTTCCCCCTCCCTGATTTCTCCCCCAAACATTCCCCCCTTCCATACCCTAAAGCCCCCATATGTAGAGTCCCAGCTCACAACCCGTGAGTGGACATCTTTCCCTTCCCAGACATCCTTCCCTGACATCTTTCCCTTCCCTTCCCTTCCCTGACATCTTTCCCTCTGCTGACATCTTTCCCTTCCCCAAGGGAAAGGTGCCCTGTGAGAAATAAATATGTATCCCACTGAGAATTCCATCTGTGCCTCGGTGCCTCCTCCATCCATGCCGCTCACTCCCACTGCTTCTCTACCTATCAAGTCCAACAATCTTTGGATGAGCATGAGACTGTGCCAGTCAGAGTGGTAGGTATGGATGTGTGAAGGTAAATAAAATGTAGCCACTTTCTGGGATTGCAGATGATAATGAAGGATTCTAACAGGTAAACACAGGGAATAGAAAGTGAGGAGCACTGAGATGGTGCACTATGAGAGCAGACTGGAAGCAAGCCTTCCTCCCTGGAACCAAAGGGCAGCATCTGAGATTTCTTCTGAGATGGCTTATGCCTGCCTTGAACCCCCAAAGATTGAGAAGGTAAATGCAAAACAAAACAGGGAAGATTACCTGAGCATTGAGTTCTAAGGCAGCAGTAAGTGGTCTTGAGTGCTTAGAGTGTGGTGTGGCAGACTTAGAAGGAAAAGAATCTGAAAATATAAATAAACAGGATCTGGGTTGTAAAGATCTTGATTAGACTGGAAAGGGCTGGTCTGGATTTGATGATCAATGAGAGCCAGTGCTGAGCACTAAAATACTTCTACTTCAATTTAGTATCTCAGTAGCAACTAAATCCTAAAAGACATGAAAAGAGAAGCTGGCCTTTGGTCACAGTTGGAACAAAGACCTATGGTTAGTAAGGAGTCAACAGGAAAAAGAGTCAGAAGAGAGGCTGTAACTGTCCCTACAATCAGGTCAGGGAAGAAACAACTCAAGGATTCCCTCCACTCCAAAGAAAAGCAGCCTTAGGTGCTTAATTGTGATCCCGTGGTTTCTGTTCTTTTAAAAAGATATTTAATTAAAGAATTCTAATTGTACATTTGCATGTATGTCTGTGTATGTATATGTGCATATTGCTGTCCACAGAGGTCAGAGGCATCAGATCTCCTTGGAGCTGGAATTACAGGTAATTGTGAACCAGTTATCATGGGTGTTGAGAACTGAACATAGACCTCTACAAGAGCAGCAGTGCTCCTAACTGCCAGGCAATCTTTCTACCTCAAGTTTCTCTTCTTAATGAGTTGTCAGGATTGTAGAAGGTCGAGTCACAGTTTATTACCACACAGCCTTTTGTGCCAGGTTGAAGAATGTGGATTTGGTCTAAAAACCAATTTGAATGATTTCAAAGTTTTAAGCATAAAATATTATAATTCTTTAAGCTTTGGAAGTGATCTGAGTATCCATGAGAAGTTGAAGTCCACAAGTACAGGGAGAGGCCTTTTCCCAGTCCAACCAAAGGAAGGAGAAGAACTGAGCTAGGCCAGCTCCAGGCGAGCCTGAGAAAGACAGATCAGGGCTTCACTGCAATGGGAGCCCAAAGTGTAGAGAAAGCAGATAAGAGGATAACTTATGTGTATTGGCTCATTCCCAAGTGACTCAATCATATAGGAGCAGATCCTTCTGTCTCTCTGTCTCTGTCTCTGTCTCTCTCACTTTCTTTGAACTTTTGACCTTTCTCATTCAGATGATATGGCTGCAGATTATAGAGATTTGATAGTCTTATTTCTCACTATTATGAATAGAAATTTTAGTCTTTAATATTTTATTTGTTATATTTAAATTTATGTGTATGAGTATATTGCCTACACGTATGTAAATGCACCCATATCGTGCAATACCCGCAGAGGTCAGAAGAGGTCATTGGATTCCCTAGAACTGGAGTTACAGAGAGTTGTTAGCCCCCATGTGGTACTTGGAATCGAACCCCAGGTCCTCTGCAAGAGCAGCCACTGCTCTTAATTGCTGAGCCATTTTCCAGCCCCATAATGGTTAGTCTTAATTGTCAACTTGACACAATCTAGAACATCTGGGATGAGAGTCTCCATGAGAAATTGTCTAGATCACGTTGGCCCATGGACATACTTGTGGGGAATTATCTTGTTTATGATAATTGAGGTAAGAAAACTACCACCGTGACTGGCTCTATTTCCTAGGCAGGGTATCCTAAACTGTATATAAGTGGAGAAAGTGAGCTGAGCACAGGCATGCATATATTCAGTCTCTGCTCCTGACTTGCAGAGTGCCCAGCTCCCTCACACTCCTGTTGCTGTTCCTTCCTTTCCATGGTGGATGTAACCTGGAGTGTGAGCTAAGACAAACCCTTTATCCTTACCCTGCTTTTGTCAGGGTATTTTATCACAGCAACAGAAATGAAACTAAGACAGCAGACTATTAGAAATCAGCATGATTATACAATCCTTGATTGTAGTCTATGTTGCATATTGATCTTTCTCTGTATCAATTCCCTTCTCTGTTTCCTATTTTTTGTAAGTTTCCATGGCCATAAAGAAGAATAAGCTTTCTTGTACATGATAAAGACGAGATTTGGGAATCATCAAAAATGTACAGATGAGTGTAAAGTAGCACTATTGACATCCAAATGCCTGACAGTGCTACATGTTTCCACATAATTCATGTTCAGTGTGAAAAAAAAGTCATGACAAAACTAAAATTCCACTGGAGAACTTTCAAAATTAGTTAATTTGAAATATGACTTCAAAATGTTTATAGCATTCCTTATAAATATTCTGATTCAGTATGTGTGGCATAAAAATTGTGAAATTCTTAGCAGAAAAGAGATTTCTTAGGTAGTTTTGACAGCAGTCTGATGAAAAGGATATTCTTCCTTGACCGTCTGAGTTCCTTGTGGCATGCACAACTCTTTATCATCTTGGTTTTGACAGGATGGTGTTCTGTAGGGTAGGGAACAGATTAATTTTCTATGCTAATTTAAAGACTAAAAAGGCAGACAAAGTAAGGCCTCAGCACTTGGCCAAGTTTTATTGAAAACAAAGGACACACACAGCAAAGTACAGAAAGAAACAGACTTTTGGGTAAAAGAAATCCATAATTGGTATCTAAGTATACTTGGAGGGTCAGGGTTTTTGTTTTGTTTTTTTCCTTTTTTAAATTGAATTTGAATTTTTAATTTCATACAATACATTTTAATCACATTTAGATCTCCTTCTGTATCTGCACCTCCCTTACAAATCCTTCCACCAAATTTCCTATACTCTGATATATATATACATTCTATTATATGATCCAGCCAGCCAGCCATACCACTCTGGGGCATACCTGTGGTGGTCTGAATGAGAATGTCCCCATAGGCTCCAGGTATTTGAATGTTTTGTCCCCAGTCATGGCGCTGTTTTGGGAGGTCTTAGAAGGTGTGGCCTTGCTGGAGGACACACATCACTGGAGGTGGACTTAGGGAGTTCTTAAGCCTTGTTGGATTTTCAGTCATTCTCTGCTTCCTGTGTTTGCTTGAAGATGTGAGTTTAGCTTCTGCTCCTACTCCAGCCACTTCTGCTGCCTGCCTCCCCACCATGATGGACTCCTGTACCTTTGGAACCATAAGCTAAATAAGTTCTTCCTTTTATAAGTTCCCTTGGTCACAGTGTTTTATCACAGCAACAGAAAAGTAACTAAGACATACCCTAAAGACTCTATGCCTAGTAAAGGAATATCTGTTCATCCATGTTCAGTGTTGCCCTTTTCATAATAGCCAGGTATTGGAAACACCTGATATCCATAAGCTGATGAAGGGATAATGAAGGTGTGGTATATATACTCAATGGGATGTTATTTAGTTCTTTAGAAATGAAATTATGAAATTTGAAGGTAAGTGAATGGAACTGGAAGCAATCATCCTGAGTGAAATAACCCAGACCTAGAAAAAAATGTTGCACATTCTCCCTCATAGATGAATTCTAGCTTTAAAATCTTAGATATACAAATTTCAATCTGAAAATCTAGAGAGGTTGAGAAAATAATAAATGGCTATGGGAGAAGGGGGAGACTTCATGTGAGGGGACTTAGAAAGCAATAATATAAAGGAGAATAAGAGTGCAGGAAGGGTTTAATGGGGTGGGAAATAGAGGGCAGGCAGAGGAGGGCATTGGGAAGAATAACTAGAACCAGAGGCCTTGAGAAAAAGTCATGGAAATCTATCACTATAGAAACTTCTTAAAGTATATATCTTATTATTTTTATGTTATGTGTATGAATGTATTGATTTCATGTAGGTGGGTACACCTGTGTCATGAAATGACTGAGGCAGTCAGAAGAGGACATCAGAGCCTCTGGAACTGGAGTTACAGGTGGCTGTTAGCTATCATGTAGGTGCTGGAAATCAAAATTGGGTCCTCTCTTTGCAAGAGTAGTCAGTGCTTTTAACCACTGAGCCATCTCTCTAGCCCCACAAAGTATGTATTTTACATATACTTATATATACTTATTTTTATATGTACTATATATAAATAGTATATTCTATATATACTATAAATGGTGAATTTATTATATATACATATATAATATATATACATATATGTATTATATATAAATATATTATATATATAATAAAGAGAGATTAAAAGGAGCTGCCTTATAACAGGAAGGCATTGCCCCTACTAGACATCATAGGCTAGCAAAATAAAGGGCCAGTGTCAGGAATGGACTCCGTCTTTTGAAGTTGTTAACCAAGATTCCCACAGACCCTCAAACAATACTGGCCATGTTGTATGCTGGAGTTTGTAAAGAAATCACCACACCACTCAATGAAAAGTAGCAAGGTAAAATTTTATTTCGGCTGACCAGGCTGTCTATCTCGGGAGTAGAAGCAGCCCTGAATATTGATTGATTAGAGTTTTTATAGGATTACAGAAAGCATTGTGTAAGCAGAGTATCTAAGCACCAATCAGGTTTGTACAACAGCAAAATTCTAATTTTAGTAATCAACAGCCAACCATTATACAGACAGGTGATGTAGTCACATAACATGGCATTCAACTTTGTAACCTTAAAATTAGCCAACTTTCCTAGCCATAATAAGTACCAAAGTTAACAGTTTCCAGGTGGTCATACAATAATAGGATAATAGGGTGGTCTTAGGTTTTGTGTCAAGGTGACCTAAAATAGCAAGTGAGTTACAGAAGCAAAACAAGCAGTTAGCCAGAGGTAAAATGTCTGAGATTAGCACATTCCATGGGTTTGTGGTTAGGATATTTTCTCAAGACCCAAGGTTGCCCCCTTTCCTTTGAGTGTGGGACAAAGTCACTGTTGAAGTAGCTACTCTAAACAAAATGGAGTAGCTGAGGTTAGTTTGCTGAGACAGTTCAGCCATTGCTACTGCTCTTGGTTACCCATGAAAACATCATGGTAAGATACTGTTGCTAAGGGTCAGGGTATTTATGTGTTTGGGAGTGGGATGAGTTCCCTTTTTTTCTCAGATGGCTGCTTTGGGCTATGGAAGGGGATTGGACAATCAAGAGAAAACAGAGAAGCTAGGTGATTCCTTCCACAGAAGTTCTCTGGTGGGAGATTTGAAAGTCCTGCTGAGCAGTTCCCTCTGGTGGATCAAAAGCCAAGTCTTTGTCTTAGAGAGGGGGAAGAGCCAGAAGACAGTCATATTAAGTACTTAAGTAAAAAAACACATTAACCCATCTAGTGCCTCTTTTTGGTGTCTGATTCCAAGTCTCGCAATCTGACCCTTGCCTTCTCACTAGCTCCTTTCACCACTGCAGTCTCTTACCTCCCAGTACCAAGTAATTTGCAATTTCCAGACCATTCAGACTGAGCTCTGTATACCTTCCGTATCTGCCAAACTCATGTGGTGAGGACACAGGCCTGAAGTGGCTCAGATGCCCTGCAACTTCTCTCTCTGTGTGGATTTCTCTCACAGCTTTCATTGAAACCGTTTATATCAGGTCAGAAGAAGGCATTTAAATTTTATATAAGTGTTGTCCTCCTGGCACCACTGTTGGTAGAATGCCACACTTAGGAAAACAAAAAGATTTTTCTTTTACTTCTTATTTTTTAAAGGAAATATCTTGATCCTACTTTAAATGCAAATGTTGAGACGAAGAACACCAAAGGGCATCAAAATATTAGGGCTGCAGGGGAAACTTTTCTGCCATTGCAAGGACTGAGACTTATAGCCCATAGAGTATGAAATTAGGTAAATTTTTTGAGAATTCGTACATGAGTACTGTATTTAGATTAGTTCCACATTTTCCTCTCTCCTACTCAATCCATATCTCCCCTAACCCCACTCCCAAGACAGACATTTTAGAGTATTCTGAAGTAGCAAGTTAGATTCTGGTTGGGATAGAGGCTCTAGGCCCCACAGTAATTTGCTGTTGGTTGATTTTCTCAAGCCCATAAGGATTTTTTGGAGACAGAAGGAAAAGTATAGACTTCCAGGTGACTTTAGTTTCTTGATGCTTGATCTCTTAGAAAATATGAAAATAACCATTGATTCTGACAAAATATAAAAGATGATTCTTATCAGCTTATCTAAACCTCCATAAATGCTAGTGTGGAAGGTGGAGTGAGACCTGTAACCATACAATGAGATGGAGTAGAGACATGGGGTAGCTTGGGTTTAGTTGAGGTATTAATAAAAACTGAAGACTTTATTGAGTGCCAACTATTTATCCACTGGGACACTACCAGAAACTATGAAGGAGAATAAGGATGGGGAAACCAAGACACAGGATTGTAAGTTCAAAATGCCTAGCAGATGACAGCCCGAGCTTGCCTCTTGCTTTGAGCCTAGTTGAAGTCCTTACTTCTCAACTTCCTGCAACTAAGAGGCTCAACAAAGAGAAAGGCCAGCAAACTACTGAAAGTGTTCATTGTAAACTGAAGCGGGATGGAAAGCAGACCAGAAATCAGCATATTTTTACCAATTAGACAAGTATGTATACTGCCAGTTAGTAAAAACTGGCATATAGAAAAACAATGACAACAAATTGTATGCAAAACCCATATTTATTGAAATTTTGTATTTTCAATACACAATATTTTAATCACCTTTATAACCTTTTCTCCTTTGGCATCCTCCCTGAATGCCCCCCGCCACTGGATTTCATGCATTCTGTAGGACCTGTTTTTTTTTTTTTAATTACATCTTGGTGTCTACTACAGTTCAACCATGTAGTAGGATCCAATAAATAATAAGACAACATGACCCATAAGATTGTAGTTCCAAACTCTTATGCACAAAGAAATGGTCTTTATGTAAATCCAAAGTCTATGATTCAGAATGAAGCAAATTGAGTTATGTGGACAAAAAGTTCATTACCAAGTTAGAGGGTTGAGATGTTCCTTGAGGGGATTTTGAAAGACAGGCTCTGTTATCTTACCATTTGGATGGCATGGAGCTGGTTTTGGTTTTCCCAAGCCATTTCCAGGATACAAATACCATAATTTATCAAATAAATATATTATAATATACCTTAGCTTAAATGGTTTTTTTAATACTGTTCCTGGAGTTACAAAAGTAAGTGACTATGGGGTTATATGCTATTTTCTCTACAATCCCCTAGAACTCACTGTGGCTAGTAGGAAAGAATCTACTCCTTTTTAATGACTAGAATAATAAGATGTTACATCAAAGCCAATAAAGAAATGTATACTTTCATATTTTATTTGACCCAATCAAAAATTTCAAAACTAAACAAACATGTTAACCTTCTCTGAGAAACTTCCAGAGAGATTTAAATAGAGCATGTTAACTAGAGCCTTGAGTAAGCAGACAGCTACAAGGAGTAACCTAAAGTGTTTACCAACCACAAACAGAACAGGCTATTTGAACAAAACTACTGTGAAGTTAATATTTACAAAACCAGGACCTGTTTTTTAAATAATATTTTCATTGATCATTGAGAATTTCATGTAATATATTTTGATCATATTCACACTTGTTCCTCTATCTCCTCTCAGATCCCCCTCAACCTCCCTACTCCTGTCGGGAGCGGGAGCTGCTAATCATGCAGCTGTGTCAGGCTTGTTTACTGAGTGTGTGTTATGCACACCAGTATCTAATCTGCCTTATTAGGAGGAATATGTTTATATGGAGAGCCTCACAACACCTGACCTTGAGGCAACAGTGGAAGCCTTTGATCTGACCGCTTCCTGACCCTCAGATACAGTCCTGATTGGCTCCGTGTGATGGTCTGATTGTGGGATGGACCTGATGAGGGTATATATTGTGGGATGACAAAGAATAAGAGAGAGAGAATTGCTTGAACCTCACTTTGGCGTTCGTGTTGTCCTTTCCTCGGCTCTGCTGGTCGGAGTCTTGGTTTGCGGCATACTCCCACTTTATATCTTTCATTTTTAAAAATATTTCATTTTTTATTTTTATTTTATGTGTATGGGTGTATTGCCTGCATGTAAGTGAGTACACTTGTGTCGTGCAGTTGGGCAGAATCAGAAGAGAGCTTCAGATTCCACTGGAACTGGAGTTAAGAATGGTTTGTAGCCACCATGTGGGCACTGGGAATCGAACCTGGGTCCTCTGCAAGAGCAGTCAGTGCCCTTAACCACTGAGCCATCTCTCCAGCCCCATAGATTTTCCATTTTTAAAGGCCTATTGAGCCTAATTTGTGTCCCCAAATACTCTTGGGTGTGATTCTATCCATTGGAGCCTAAACAAACTACTCAACATCACATCCTTAAAGAAAACTGACTCTCCCTCTCCCAGTAACTATCAAATGCCAATAGATGCTCAGCTAGGGCTGGTGCTTCATACTCAACTTCCTCCTCCATGTCGTGATTTTTGCCTGGCTTGGGCTTTCACAGGTGTTGGGCACATATCATAACTGCTGTGAGTTTGCATGTGCAGTTTCCCTACTGTGCCCAGAAAACACTGTTGTCTTGTATTCACCCATCACCTCTGCTTCTTACAAGCTTTTGGCTCCCTCTTCCATACTGCTGTCTGAGCTTTTGGGAGATGGGCATAGTATAGATGTCCTATTTAGGGTTGAGCAATCTGGAGTCTCTTATTTTCTGCACATTGATGAGCTGAAAGTCTTTGTTAATCATGACCTGCTTCAAGAAGGAGGAGGAAGAATAGGAGGAGGAGGAAGAGGAGGAGGAGGAAGAGGAGGAGGAGGAGGAGGCTTTTCTGATGATAGTTAATAGATGCACCAATCTATAGAAATAATGATAAGTTATTAGAAGTCAGTTTAATGTTATGTCCACTTAGCAGACTAATAGTAATAGGTTCTCCCCTATGGCCCATGACCTGTCTACCCACAGGATCATGGCTTAATAACAGTGCCAGGTAAGGGTTCCATCTTGTGAAATAGAATCAGAAATACAATTGGAAAGTGGTTGGTTACTCCTATAACATTCATGCCAGTATTATACCAGTGGACATATCTTGTGAGGCCAGTTGTTACTGCAGCTGGCATGGTTCACAGCTGAGTAAAGCAGATGATTACTTTTCTTCTCCTACAGTATGCATAGCCCTTTCCAACACCATGAAAGCTAGACAGTAGAGACTAAATTTTAAGGACAGTGCCACCATTTCTCCTTGTTCTTCCTATGACTCACCATGTAGTGTCTTTGGCAATAGGATCTTAGAGTTAAGTTATGGTGGGTAATCAAGAGCAATGGCAATAGCCAGTATTGATTGAGGGTCTGTGGTACCAGCTCTGGTCAACAACTCCAAAAGTGAAAGCCCATTGCAGGCACAGGCTTTTTATTTGCTAGTAGTGTCTGGTAGGGACTTTTCCTCTACATTACAGTATAATTCCATTTAAACTCTCTGTAAATGTATATGTTTTAGGATGTTTTTACAGGAGTAGATTTCCACATGATTCTTTTCAAAAGGCCTTAGAGTTAGTTCTTTAAAGTAAATAAATTCTAACATTTTCAACTACGTTGTTTCTGAACTAATAAATTTAGTTTTAATGGAATGAAATTTTCTAGTAGTTCAGCTGTATTGCTATAGATTATTTTGTTGAAATCAACTTCCTTCCATTTGCTTCAGTTAATGTTTACCAGTTCTAAATATATCAAAAATTTTCTCTAATAGTGAAGGTGTCAAACTTGGGAATCTACAGAAGAGATCCTTCCTTGATTCTAAGTAATTCATTTTTCAATTTTTATGGAAGGAAGTATTTCATCAGGTCTTTTGAAACAAACCTAAAATGAGATAGAGGTTTTAACTTTAGGAATGAGAAATGCTTTTCTGAGTGAAAGTAAAAATCCCTTTAAATGTGAACTATTACATATACTTCCCACTTGCAAGCACAAGCTTACAAGAAATGCTATTAATAAAATATTCACAAAATTGCCTATTTAAAGGAAGTTTTCCTTTTGATGTCATATAACTTGTATAATATCTCAATGTACCCATGAGTTCATTGGATGAACTCATATTTTGACAGAACAATATACTTTAGTATATTGTTCAAACACATATTTTGACAGAACAATATACTTTAGTGATTCAGGTGAAGAAAAAAAATCAGAATGTGGAGTGCTATCCATGAACTTCAACTGATAAGACCAATCAACGCAATCTATCATGGAAAATGGTGTGCTAAGTTCTCAATAGAAGAATGACAGAACAAATTTTCTTATTACAGATCAAAATGTGAAGCAATATTTTACCAGTACAATACTCTGATAATTAAAATCATTTTTCCTTTTTATTAAAGTGTATCTATGTTTGGAATCTGAGGTCATCCATCATACAGATTGTGAATGATAATTAGTTAAATAAAATGCTCAAGGAAGTCTTTGTGATATGGTAGAACATGGCTTTAGACTAAAAGCCAATGAGATGGGTCTCAGTCTCACCATGGTCATGAATCCTTTGTCTTCTTCACACCTCTGGCTTCTCTCTGTAACATGAAAGACAGAGACTTTCCCTGTTCACAGGGTGGGTGAGATACCAGGAATCCAGTGTTATAAAATGAAAGAAAAGGAGACTCTAAACACCTTGTCAGTGTGCTGTGACAATGAGCACGGATTTTCTGTGGTTTAAGACAGATCTTCCAGTCCTCTCCAAAGGTGCATCACCTCCCTGACTCTCCTGCCCTTGTTCTTATGTGGCCTGACCTCAAACGGACTAATGGAAATCATTTTACTACAAAAAGATTAGGATAATATTTCTGACAGTTTCTAAACTGGGCCTAAACAGACTTGTGCTATCTTGTATCATGTATTTACTCAAAGTGGCATTCTCAGTACTGGTGATAATAAAAGTAAACACCAGTCAACTCTGAAAAATGCTGAAGTTCCTCTCTGTCTTGCAGTACCAGATACCTAGCCAAGACTTAATTCTTTATGTAAAAATGAACAAGCACGTCCATCTCATTAGTATGAATTTACTTTTATCTTTAATAAATGATAAAATTACATGTATAACAAAGAATTGTTTAAGATACTTTTTTATGATTTGTTATCAGCAAATGTTTGATTTAGATTCCTATGTTATATCCCTATGTACATCCAGTCACAAGGGCTCATGAGTGGAAATGATTAAGAAACCCTTGTGTAGGGAAGATATTTCATATTCATTTTTGTTTCTCTAGCCCCTAGTTCAGTGCCTCACATATTACAGACTCAAGAAGTGCTTGCTGACTGACTGTACCACATTTGCCTGTTGAGATCACAATAAATATTGGCTACAAGTAGCTATTGTCAGAAAGATAAAAAGATGTGGTATTTCACTAAACCAAATAGCATGTGAGAAATACAGACACCTTACAGAGAATGGGTTAGTGAAAAGTTCAGCTTCTCTAAGAAGGATTGGAACTTAGATCCAGGCATGGTGGCATACAACAGTAACCCCAGCACCCCTGAGGCCCAGGCAGGAGAGTCACAAGTTCAAGGCCAGCCTGGGGTACATAGGAAAACCCCATCTCAAGAGTAGCAAAAAACTAGAGCCCGTTTGAAGGGCCTTCAGGGAAGAAGAGAACATGTGAAAGGGAAAGAATAGGTGACTCTGAAAGGTGTTTCAATTGCACAAATTTATGGACTCTAATGTGATAAATTGACATATTTATGCAATGTGATGTTTGAATGAGGATGTTAACATTTCTCTCTCCATAAAAATTTAAAAAATTGATCTCACTGGTCACTGAATGCACATTTATGTGGAACCTGGTGCTAAATCATTCGTAGGCAACCTGCTTTGTACACAGCCGAGCCGCTCCTTCACTGTGATCTGTCGAAAGTCAGCCCTCAAGATGAGGCTTTGTGAAAAACAAAATTGATGAACACACAATTAATTGTACATATTTCTGGTATACAATGTGATGTTTCAATACGTTTATCCATATATTCTAAACAAATCAAGATATTTCCATCTTCTTATCTCTTTCCAATTTTTATTACATTTAATTGTTTTGTGTGAATACGTGTGAGTGTGTATGCATGGGGGGGGCATGCATGTGCCACACTGCACATGCCAAGGTCAGAACACATACTTTGGAATCAGTTCTCTCCTTCCACCAGGTGGGTCCTGAGGAATCAAACTCAGGTCATCAGGCTTTGTGGCAGGTACCTTACGCACCAAGCCTTCTCTGTGGCTTCTCTGTCCAATCTTAATCAGGCTGTAGGAGAGAAAGTCTTTTCTTTTTAATTAAAATTTGGCTTTAGTGGAGGAATGTTTAAGCGTGAATTTTTGGCTGTTACTGAAGAAACTCCTTAGATTAAATAATAGTAGGGACAAAGCCTCTGGAATCCATGCTCAAGCCCCATGATTGAGAAGCCATGATACCTTCTAGAAATGTTAATCAGCTCAGGCCTCATCTTCCAGGTTGTTCGTAGAGAGCAGTTGTGAGAGTTAGTGATTTTATCATCACAGTAGTTTTCTCCAGTACAAAACTCTGTTCTGACCTCTTCCGAGAGGGGGCTATGGCTTTATTATTATTATTATTATTATTATTATTATTATTTTTAGTGACTAAGCTATTCAAAACACTATTGAGAAATGGATTTGTTACTGTCCCAACTTTACTGCTTTAATTCTTATCAGGACAGTATTTCTTCTCAGTGTGTTAGGTGATGCTTTCAAAGAGAGTCTTAGTTTTGACAACACAGGTTTGTTTTTTATTTTACAACAACTTATGCCTAATTCTGCAGGATTGCAAGTAACTTTTTAATGCATTGTGATTACTTATGGTAATTATAGGGTTGATGGCAGTTTATTAGATCACTGGTTATAATTTGGGACAAAAACTGCTGCATTAACCTCCATCTTTCCCAGTGTTCAAGACTGGTATGATCAGTGGGTTAGGAATACAATGTCTTGATTGTGAATTCCCTCCTGCCCATTGCCTCCCTTGGTGAATGTGGAAATGGCTGCCTGAGTTTTCCCATTTCAGGATGGGCTTTGGGATGCACCTATACTGACTGAAAATTGAGGATGCAAACATTCCATTCATTTGTATGATCAAGCTATTAATTAATATTTAGACTATAGATCAAAATGTGAAACATTTTATGTTCAATCCGTATTTGTCTTGCAAATTATAAATATATTTTTATTTTTTTAGTAATGTAGGGGAAGGGGAGGGAGATAATAATGCCCTTGGCATAATTCATGAAAGCAGCTGTGATAATCTCCAATCAGTTTACTTCATTTCAAACCCATTTCCAAGCACAAGGAACTGCATTTCACCTGTGGATGTGCGTAACTCCATCCCCAGTATGTTCCCAAATCTGTGATGGCATTGAAAGGACAAAACATTACACTGGTAGGTTTTTCTACTGATTATGTTTTACAGTGTTATTTTCCCAACACAAAAGAGCTTTATTTCTCAGTATAACGAAAATTGAAATCTTATGTGTATTCAATAGTAAATAGACAAATTTTATTTTTATTTCCACTTGAAGAGTTAAATTTCATATAAAAGTTTACAAATAGTGATTTTTATTTCTATTTTTTCAGTATAAAAAGTTGCCTTGATGTCATATTATGATGTAATGCTAATTGCTTGTAGGATAGTTAAATGTCAGTTTGAAACCTAATCTCTAGCTGACATCTTGTTGATATGATCGAATGTTCACCAAGCATGTATTCTGTATTTTGTTGCATCATACAGTGCAACTAATTAGCCAAGGAATCGACACACACACACACACACACACACA
>NW_008360331.1:2386686-2393696 GCF_000622305.1 Nannospalax galili | reverse complement strand
CATATATATATATATATATATATATATATATTAGGTGTATGTACTGTTTCTAAAAACCACAAACTAAGAATGATAAATTATCAATATGGTTTACTATTTGCTAATTTTACTACAATCTTTCGTTCTGTATATGTAGGGAAGTCAATGGTATTATAAATTCAATTTGAGTAAAGTTTAGAACCATATATTTTATGATAAAGGGTCTTTAACTCAAGATGGCCAAAGCACTGATATATATTTGCTGGAAAGATAATTATGAGTTTTATTTTAATGACATTAAATATTATTTAATGAAAACTTGTTTCCATTAATGTGAAAAAAGTTAAAAAATTTCTAACATGTGCACACATGTGTAGGGGTGTGTGTGTGTGTGTGTGTGTGTGTGTGCACTTATAGGAGCAGGTGTCTGTGGAGGCAAGAAGAGGGAGCTGGATCTGGTCCTCTGCAAAACTAGTGGGAGCTCTTAATTGCTGAGCCATCTTTCCAGACTCAGATTCTTTTTTTTTTTTAAGAATATTTTTATTATTTCAAAGAGAGGCAATTTTTAACACATTTTTCCAGAAACAACGTGAAGCAGGTTACATAAAATTATATATACAATGAAGTTTAAGGGTGGAAAACTAGGGATAAAAAAGGGTGCAGTGCCACATGTCCTCAATCCCAGCACTTGTGAGCTTGAGGCCACCCTGGTCCACCAAGCAAGCTCCAGGTCAGATGGAGTCAAAGGGAGTCTCTGTCCCCAAAACACCAAAAAATTAAAAAATTTAAAAATTAAAAAAACAAAAACCAAAGGGTTTGCCAACATGGGGTCAACTTTGGTTGAATAATGAAGGTTTCCATTAGCTCTGTTCTTTTTTTTTTTAATTCTGGTTTGTTGGGCTTGCTAACAGAGCA
The DNA here is from genome assembly GCF_000622305.1 of Nannospalax galili. Classification (NCBI taxonomy): domain Eukaryota; kingdom Metazoa; phylum Chordata; class Mammalia; order Rodentia; family Spalacidae; genus Nannospalax; species Nannospalax galili. The sequence goes on along the minus strand of NW_008360331.1, from coordinate 2,392,802 downwards.
TAGGGTGGGGGTTTGTTTACAAAAGAGTGGGCATCCTCCCCCCCCCCGCCATTTATGGCTGCGCTGGAAAGTCCACACTCAAATACTCAAATATAGATCGTGTGACTTCCTGACAGCTGCACAAAATGATGAAAGAGGTGCCTCATGGTATTCTCAGCTTATATATCCTTAGCCCCTCCCCAACATGCAGCTAAGGTGGATTGATTGGGTGGGAGGTGTCATACAATTTATTTTTATCATATTCAGATCCCCTTCCTTATCTCCACTGTTGTTACTATACCCTGCCCAATTTCATGTACTCTACTATATGTTTTAAGTAGAGAAATGGATGCTTTTGGGAAGTTCAAGGGAGAATGGCTTTTAAGACACAAGTGTGGAAGCAAGGTGAGTATGGGGGTCTGAACTCAGGTGGTAATAATCATGAAAGTGTTAAGTCCATTTCAGTGAATATATTATGAAATCTACAGATCTTGTTGGTGTTTTAGATGTGAGGGTGAGTTTAAAAAAAAAGGGACCAAGAACATCTCTTAAGTGTTTGACTTGAGAAATTCATCCAGATGACAGTGATCCTGCTGAGCTCCTGGAGAACATGGATCATCACGCCATGTGCAGCTTTCTTCTTTGGTTTGAAGTCCTAGGGAGTTTCTGGTGGCAGGTTTTCAGAAGAAACACTATCATGAGATGCTCTAAACAAACTGAATTTCAGGAGTTCCCTTATTTTTTTTTAACTTTCTAAAAAATTTTTATTGAGAATTTCATACATGCATATGTATGCTGTTTTGATCAAATCCATGCCTACTCCCTCCCCTCCGATTCCTCCCATAGCTTACCATCACTTTTTCCTGACAACTTCATGTACTCTTTCTTTTTCTTTTATGGGGCTTTTTGCTACTTTAACATTACCCCCTCTGAAGTGGTAACCCCAAACTCTTTTAGGGATTAGATAAGAGCTTCTAAATACTTTTGACATTTTTGGCCTTTGGAGTGTAGAGTACATTGCTAAGAGACCCAAGGACATTTCGACTTTTATCCAAGACACTGGCTGCTTTTCTTTGGGGTCTTTTTACCCTAAATGCCTAGCCAATTCCTACCTCCTATTGTTATCACACCATCATCTGAAGAGGTGCCTATGGGGAATCCACTCGCAGATCTCTCTGGCTTCTTCCATACTGAACAGGTATGCAAGGTGAGGCAATTGGAGTATCCCTTCAGTGGGTCTATCTGAAAGACTCCCAAATTGAATAACTCTTAACTCTAGGGAGAAAAGAAAATCCTTGACTGGTGCCTAGGAGATGTGAAGGAGAAGTAAAAGCAAGAATAGGTAGCATTACAAGTTCTAGACAGGGAACCAGAAAAAAGTCAAAACAGGACAAATTTCAAATATTCATATCAGAGTCCATTGAGATTTCTTGATGAAAGCTTCCAAAAGCATCCCTCTATTGGGTTCCTCCTTATTTTTCTTTTGCCTTTCAAGGCTGGACTCGAGGATGAAGGACTCAGGATTTGTTTTCAGGTACTTTGATAATGGTTGGAGTGGCTAGAATCAGTGTCAGTTCCCTATCAAAGGCTACTAGATAGGGGGAGAAAACAAATTTAGCCGTCATTTCAGAACAGTAGTGGGTTGTCTCCCTTAGCTACAGATGGGCTCTATAGTATTCAGACTCAGATTCTTTGTGGTAAAAGAATTAGAATTCTTGTCAAATAAGATTTCAGGGTACAAATCTGATCTTCATTAACCAAAAATTGTTTGAGAATAGAAATATGGCATGTTTAAGGCAGGAAGCTCTCCTGCCTTGGGACTTTCCATTATCTGTCTTCCAATAAGTATCAGGCTCACTTAGCTATTTTAATCATTTGGCAAGCTTTGTAACTAATGAGACGGCATTTATTTAAATTTGCCTTGAAGGGAACAATAGGAATTGCTCCTGTTGTACACTTCTTTATTGAGGTTATTCAAGGCCATCACTATCTATTTTATAGAAAATATCTGGGTAAGAGAGAAACAAAGCCTTTGGTGTGAGAAGAAATGGTGATAAAGGGTAATATGTGTGCAACAAGCCTTTCTTTGTATTCTGCAGGTTGATTTATCTTTGGTATCCTGAACTTGAAAGATCCCATGCCGTGTGTGTCCATGCCTTATTCAGCCTCTCAGAGGAGCCTTCATGATGCTGTGCAGTCCAGGCCAGCTCACCAGTAAGGAGCCCTCACTGTAGTTAGTAATAGAGCATGAATATTTGCCTGTTATCTGTTTTGCTACCAAATGAGGGTATAGGGAAGGTGTTTGTGGCCAAGAGACATGGCTGGTAAGCAGTTCAAGGACTTCACAGTATTGGCTTTTGCTTCATTTGGTTTTGTATTCCACATATGCCTGCTTTTCTTAGGATTCATGCAAAGTATAGAGCAGGAAGTGGAGAGGGTGTTGAATGGTTCCTGGGAACTGGTAAATAATGTGGTCATAGATCGTAATCTGCACTTCAAAGGGAGCTGGAAATAATTCATTTGTTATTGGCAATATGGAAACCAGTTCTTTGGAAAGAGGAGAGTACAATGTGGTGGTGTTTTAGGAACTGTGATCTGGCAGTTACTTTAGCACTCATGAAATTTTGTAAAATTAAATAGAGTAGGGTTACAACTCAATTTAACTAATTTTAACTATCATGTAACTGTTTTGGATCAAATGTAGGAAGAGAATTTTCAAATGTCAAAGAAAGCCAATCTTTCATTTTTGTCAAGGATGACTTCCTAATAATGTATTGTAGGTTCATTCTGCTTCGCATGGTAGGGCAGTGCTTTGCCACTGTATCTTTAGGAAACCATTAAGGCATATGAACTGTTCAGGCCTTTATGTAGTATACAAGATGAACATTGCAAATATAAAAGTGTATGCATGAGAGAGAGAGAGAGAGAGAGAGAGAGAGAGAGAGAGAGGGAGAGGCAGAGAGAGAGAGAGAGGAGAGAAAAGCAGAGAGGGACAGAGAGACAGAAAATTGAAGGAATGCACATAATTTCTTTTTCAGATAACTCAGCCAGAGATAGTTAATTTCATAAAGAGGAATGGAGTTTCAAATTTCAGAATAAAACACACCAAGAATATCCTTTTATGTCCATTTAATAAATGCATATATTACTATATTTTGAGATCCTTAGTAGTAAGACACATGAATGGCAAGGTAGAGAGAAGAGCTTCCTACATGACTTAGCAAATCTATTCACATTAAAATTTGGAGCTGACTCCAAAGGTTATTCTCCTTTTGTATGTAGTGATTAACAACTATTTCACAAGCACATCAGAAACTCTGAGCAGATAATGTTCTTTATAAGATTTTCTGGAGATACTGTTCTGAGGAAGAACATTAGTCTACTCTAGTTGGGTGTCAGATATTGAGTTATTGTCTTGAGTTTTTGGGTTCTTGGTAATCAAATCAGAACTGAAAGCAACAGCATTCTGAGTCCAAAACCACGAAGCAGCTATTTTATCATTGAGAAGAGCACTGAACACTCATTTCTCAAGACTCACTTGCCTTAGGAGGGATAAAAGAGTTAATGATATCAAAGTTTATATTATTATGTGACTCTCTTTTTAAAAGTTTTGCATAGTACAGTTCTATTGAAAGGGTAGAGAACTGCTGTAATATCATCTGTATTTTACTTTTACTTTGGAATTGATCCTGCTTATCTCTGAGAACATGTCATCAAAAGAAGTAGGTTAAAGTCAAACCATCTTATACTCTAGCTGGTGACCTGGTTACATCATTTCTCCATTCTAAATGTCTGTCCCTTCAGTGGTAGGCACTAGCTGAAGTTAGTTTTGAAGATCTAATATAGATAGCACTTGGTGCTAACAGGGCCTTAGTATATACACTGAAAAAGCACTACAAAATGTATAGAAAGATTCAACCAGAAAAATCAGTCCCCTGTAGGGCAAATTTGCTGAAGTGCCACTTCTTTACCTCATAACTACATTTGTTGATGCCACATAGGAGCCTCAAGGTGGTGTTTAAAAGGGCACAGCCTCAGACTGCCCTCAGAGACCTGGGTTCAAGTCATTGCTAGTTTAAGGCTGAATGCATTTCTTCATCTTGCTATGCTTTATTCTTTTTCTGCAAAATAGAGGCAATCAAAGCATCATATACAAAGTTTTGCTATTGGATTGATTATTATAGAGAAGACAGCACATAACATTATTTTTGGAAGATGAAGACTGTGTATGGGTGTGTGGTGCAAGTTCATGTGAAGAAAATAGACATCCTGCTTTGTCCAGGATAGTCCCCACTGAAGCCTGGCTTAAGGACCAGTTATTATGTTGTACCCTTTGAGTTCTCAAACTGTGTGGGATTGAATAATAAATAGTATAGTTACCCTATATTTTCAGTAATCCCAGACTTCCTATGAACTTTCTCATATATTTTTCTACAAATTCTTTCTCTAAAATTGGTTAAATACATGACAATTGTTCCTTTATATATTTACTTATACAAAGTATATGTCTTCTACAGTCTAAAGGAAAAGTACACTTTTCCTTCACCAGAATTCTTGAAGAGAGAAATTTGAGAACGCTAAGCAGAAAGCACTGGTGTTTCACTCAGACTTCCAGACCAAATCCCACTTCACTGTGCATTTTTCTTAGCGCTGAAGTCAGAAGAGACAGATTTTCATGGGGATATGTACAAGTGTTTATTGTACTTAAGAGATAAACTCATCCTTTATGTATTTGAAAATATGTTTCATTTGTTTGATAAGACTGGCTTTGCCTATTATAGTGATTTAAAAAAACATTTAGTAAGCTAAATCTGCAATTCTACAATTTTGAAAAATGAAGATTTAACTTGAAAATTAAATAATTGCTTAAATCACCATACTGGAAAGCATGTTCGTAAAACTCATAGCATTTTGTTATTTTCAACTATTTCTAAACATATAATGTTAATATGGCAAGTCTAATAAACTCTTGTTTACTTTGTGGCAGGGAGGGGCATAGTTCTCAAAAGTTGGAAAAGTGAGTGATTACAATGACTGGTTGTATTTTATTTAGAAAAAAATATAAATGGGTTGCCCACTGGTAAATTATTTAAAATGTTTTTGTTGAATATAGTCTACTAGTTTTAAGACTATAACTCTGAAATCATAACAAATTAAATGAAATTGCTATAAAAACATCTTCCATTTTCATCAATCTATTTGTGTGATACGTTGTTTCTATCACCTATCTAAATATATAAATATGAAAAGGAAAAGGTCATTCTATCACCAAGTTGTATATGTTCCAGAAAATCTAGAGAAAAATTGAAAAAGCCACATTCATTCCCCCCTCCCCCCCATGTTGTGGACCAAACCCAGCCTTGCATTTGCTGGTCAAGTGATCTGCCACTGACCAAACCCCTAAATTGTATGGGTGGAATTCCCATTAAATTTTCATTATGGGATTTTTTTCCACCATGTCAGTTCTCAGACCAGGTTAGGTCTCTGGGATTCTTTCACGTCTCAGCCACACCATCTCACCTCTCTGTACCCCACACTTGAAAGCTCCTAGCCTAACCTATCAGACAACCTATTCATCTAGAAGCCCCACTTTGCTGATTCAGGGTCTTGTACAATCAATCCTGGAATAACATCTCAAAAGTTGCACCTGTCTGTAGCTGAACAGAGACCACTTCTTTCACCCATTCACATACCAACATAAGGTTGGCCCCAAACTGAACACTAAGCACAATTCAATTCGGCATAATGTGAAAAGTTGGGAAAACAGCAAACAATTACAAATAAACATTCAACAAAGAGGAGGTCACTTACTCATATCAAGAAATTCCACCAGATGCCTACATCTCACTGAAAAACCACAAACTACATGAATAACCAAGAAATAATCTACTACAGAAATTAACAACCTCATTGTAATGTTCCCTGAGAATGGCAACCTTGTGAATGCACAAGACAATTATTTTACAATAATAATTATAAATATGTTCAAGTAACTCAAAGAGGACATGATTAAAAAGCTGAATGAAGACTGTGAAGACACAAACAGTTGAATAAAAATAACTGAAACAATTAAAAGCATGAAATTAGAATTTAATAAAGTGATAAAATTTCTGTAGTAGATTATTTCTTGGTTATTC
>NW_008360331.1:2374228-2386650 GCF_000622305.1 Nannospalax galili | reverse complement strand
AAGACGCAAAAAGGAAATGGAGAAAATTGAACAGAGAATATCAGATCTTGAAAATAAGCTTGGGGAAATGGATTGCTCAATTAAAGGCACAGACTATGCAAGATCTCTCGACCACTGTAAAAGATCAAACCTATGAATCATAGGCATAGAAAAAAGAGAAGAAACCCAAGTCAAAGGCACAGAGAACAGTTCTAATAAAATCATAGAAGAAAACTCCCCAAATTTAGGGAAAGAGATACCTATTAAGGTACAAGAGGCAACAAAACATCAAGCAGATAGGATCAGAAAAGAAACTCCCTGTGTCGTATGAGTCAAAACACTAAACATAAAGAACATTGAAAAGATAGTGAACACTGTGAGAAAGTCCAAGTCACATACGAAGGACCAGATGGACACAGTGCAGAATTCTAACAATCCTTCAAAGAAGAACTAATACCAACACTCCTCAAATTATTCTGTAAAACAGAACAGGAAGGAACAGTCCACAATTCTATGAAGGCAGTATTGCTCTAATACCAAAGCTAAAGCTGCAAATGGAAAGAAAAAAATCAATGTAGATCAATCTCTCTGATGTACACAGATGCAAAAATCCTCAATAAAATACTCACAAACCTAATGCAAGAACACACAGAAAAGGTTAGCCACCATGATCAAGTTCGGTTGTCACAGACATGCAGGGATGTCTCAATATACATAAATCAATAAATGTACTACATTATATAAATAGACTCAAGGACAGAAAACACATGATCATCTCATTAGATGGAGAAAAGGCCTTTAACACAATCCAACTTCCACTCACGATAAAAATCATGGAGAATCTGGGGATACAGAGGACATATTATAACATGATAAATGCAATATACCACAAGCCCACAGCCAACATTATATTAAATGAAGAAATATTGAACGCATTCCAACTAAAATCAGGAACAAGAAAAGGATGTGCACTCTTCATGCCTGTTCAGTATAGTCCACAAAGTCTTAGCTAGAGCAGTAAGACTAATGGAGGAAATATATGGGATATAAATCAGAAAGGCAGAAAACAAACTATCCTTATTTGCAGATAATATGACTCTAAATCTAAAAGGTCATAAAGACTCTACCAGAAAACTCTCCAAAGTGATAAATACGTTCAGAAAATTAGCCTGCCCTGGGCTTTTTATTTGTTAGCCTGTGTCTTAGCAGGTATCTGGTAGGGGCATTATTCCCCCGTTATAAGGTAATTCCACTTAAACTCTTTATATATGTATGTATTTTAGGAAGCTTCTACACTGGTAGGCTTCCATATTACTACTTCCAAAGGCCTTTAGTGCTAGTTATGCCTCCCCATACTGCCTTCTCTACTCTGCTCTTTCATTTTCCCACCCAGTTAATTCTTCCTACTTTATTATTCCCCTTTCCCCCTTCTCCCATTCTCCCCTCTAAGGAAGCCCTCCTTCATGGTCCCCTAAGTGGTTTCACTGCCTCTGTGGATTTCCCAGTTGAAATACAATACATACAGATTAAAAGCTAGCATCCTCATATAAGACAGAATGTATGATGTCTTTCTGGGCCTGAGATGCCTTGCTCAGGATGATTGTTTCCAATTTCATCTCTTTACCTGTGATTTCATAATTTTGTTTTTCTTAACAGATGAATTCTTCTTTTGTATAAAGGTACCATATTTCCATTATTCACTCATCAGTTATGGACATCTAGTTAGTTTCCACTTTCTAGACAGCGTGAAGAGAGCAACTATGAACACGGATGAACAGGTATCTCTGGAATAGGGTACAGAGTCCTTTGAGTATGGCCCAGAGTGGTATAGTTGAATCATGTGCTAGATCTACTTCCAGATTTTTGAGGAACCACCACATTTATTTCAATGGTGGTTGTACCAGTTTATACTCCACCAGCAGTGGATAAGCGCTGCCATTTTCCCACATCTTTGCAACATTTGTCCTTGTGTTTTTGATCTTAGCCATTTCTGACTGGGATAATATGAAATCTCAAAGTAGTTTTTATTGCCATTTCTCTGAAGGCTAAAATGCCGAACATTAAAAATCTATTTCTCCGTGATTTGTTTCATCTTTTGAGAACTATTTAGTTCTTTGCCCATATACTTAATTAGGTTTTTCTTTTTCTTTTTTTTATGATTAATGCCTTTAAATTCTTTGTATATTCTAGATACAAATTCTCTGATTTATATCTAGTAAAGATTTTTCTTGTTCTGTAGGCTGCCTCTTCAATAAAATGATGGTGTCCTTTGCTGTACAGATATATAGTATCATGAAGTTTCACTTGTTGTTTGTTGATCTTAATTCATGCAGTACTGGGGTTCTGTTCAGGAAGTCCTTTCCTGTGTCTATAATTTCCAGTGTACTCCTTACTTTCTCTTCTAACAGATTAAATGTTTCAGGTCTTATGTTGAGGTCTTTGCTCCATTTGGAACTGAGTTTTGTGTAGGGTGAGAGATAGAGACCTACTTTCATTCTGTATGTAACTGTCCCATTTGATCAGCACCATTTGTTGAACATCGTATTTTTTTCAACAATGTGTATTTTTGACCCCTTTCCAGAATTCAGGTAGTTTTAGGGTGCGTGGGCTTAAATCTAGATCCTCATTTGTATTTCATTGATCAATATGCCTGTTTTTAGTCCACTACCATGCTGTTTTTGTTACTATACCTCTGTAGTATAATTGGAAATCAAGGATGGTGATGTCTCCAGCATTCCTTTTATTCAGGATTGTTTTGGCTATCTTGAGTTTTTGTGTGTTTCCATATGAAGTTTGAGATTATTTTTAAGTTTCTGTGATGAATTGTGTCGGAAATTTAATGGAGATTGTGATGAATCTGTGGATTGATTTTGGTAGAATGGCCATTTTCACAATATTGATCCTACTGATCCATGACCATGGGAAGTCTTTCTATCTTCTGGTATCCTCTCCAATTTCTTTGTTTCATTGTTTCTTGCACTTTCAAAAAATCTCCAATGTCCATTTCTTTAATCTAAGCCCTGTTTTTGTTTGTGTCTTCTGATCTGCTCCTTTTAGGGATTGTTTGTTCTTGGTTTCCAAGGTCTTAAGGTGCAGCATTCAGTTTTTTATATAAAATGCCTCTAATTTTCTTTTGTAGGCATTCAGTGCTATAAATGTTCCTCCTATGACAGCCTTTATTGTGTTCCAAAAAGTTTGGTATGCTGCATCTTCATTTTCTTTCAGTTCTAGGAAGTCTTTAATTTCCATTCTGATTTCTCCCTTGGGCCAATTTTCATTTAATCATGCACTGTTTCATTTCCATTAGTTTGCTTCTTTTCTGTAGCTTCTGAAGCTATTGATATCCAGCTTTATTTTTTTGTAGTCAGAATTCAGGATGTTATTTCAATTCTCTCATATTTGTTGATAATTTCTCTGTGTTCTAACATGTGATCAGTTTTGGAGAAAGTCCTATGGGTTGTGGGGAAGCAAATGTTTTTTTTTAATATTTGACATCTATTTGGTCCATCTTATTTATAATGTTACTTAACTTCCAAGTTTCTTCATTTAATTATTTTCCTGATGAACTCCCTATTGGTGACACTGGGATATGGAAGTCACCCACAGTCATGGTTTTGCAATTAATATGTATTTATAAATGTAATAGCTTTTAAACAAATGAGCTTGGGTGACCCTATGTTTGGTGCTTATATATGTTTATATCCCATTGATGGACTTTTCCTTTAATGAGTATAAAGAGTTTTTCTTACCTTTTCTGAATAGTTTTTGTTTGAAGTCTATTTTGTCAGATATTAAAATAGCTACAACTGTTTGTTTCTTAGTTTTATTTCCTTACAGTGTGTCTTGCCTCCTTTCTCCCTAAGATGCTGTCAGTCATTGATGCTGAAGGATGTTTCTTGGAGCCAGCGAAAAAGATTACATCCTATTTCTAATTCAGTCAGTTAGACTGAGTCTCTTTATTAAAGAATTGAGGATGTAATTCAGTGTTTGCTCTAGTTTGTTTCTCCATTGTTGGGACAAAATACTCTGACCAATACCAACTTGGGGAGGAAAGAGTTTATTTTATCTTACAGGTTCTGGGTCACAGTTCATCACTGATGAAGCCCAATGCAGAAACTCAGGGCAGGAACTTGGAGGTAGGAGCTGGAGCACAGGCCATGGAGGAACCCTGCTTACTGGCTTGCTCCCCTGGCCCCTGCTCAGCCTGCTTTCTTATGCAACACAGGCCCACCTGCCCAGGGGTGGCACCGCCCACAGTAGGTTGGGCCCTCCCACATCACTCAACAATCTAGAACATGACCCACAGACATGGCCACAGGCCAGTCCAATGGAGTCAATTTGCCAATTTAGGCTCCCTCTACCCAGGTATGTCAAGTTGACAACTAAAGCTGTCCAGCACAGTGTTATTATTGAAAGGTGATAATTCCAGTTAATTCCAGTCATTGTATTGGTTTGGTAGTGTTTACTCAGATTTCTTTGTATTACCTGGGCTAGTATGGTTTATTTGTTCCCTGTGACCTCTTGACTGCTTTTGTCCTTCTGTTCAGATTGAAATCTTCCTTCTAGTGTCCTCTGTAGAGCTGGCTTTGTAGACAAATTTTCTTTTCTTTGTTTATAACATGTAAGGTTTTTTATGCCTCCTTCAAATGTAATAGATATTTTTCTGGGTGAAATAATCTGGGTTGATAGCTGCTGTCTTTCAGGACTTGGAACACATCTCTCCAGGCCCTTCTTACTTTAAAGGTTTTAGTTGAATGTTATTCTAATGGGTCTGCCTTTATAATTAATTTGACTTTCTCTCTTGCAGCTTTCATTAGCCTTTATTCTGTTTTCTTAATATTTTAGGTATAATGTGTCATGGAGGATTTTTTTTTTCTGATTGTATTTCGTGTTCTGTAGGTCTCTTTTACACAGATGGGCATATCTTTGTCTAGGATTGGCAAATTTTCTTCTGTGATTTTACTGAAGATACTTTCTATACCTTTGCTACGGCATTCTCTATTCCTGTATTTCAAAGGTTAGGTCTTTTCATGGTGTAACAAAGTTCCCTCACATTCCTTTCATATTTCTTTTGAGGTTTCTCACTGACCTTTACTAATCTAATTCCTTTACTTTGTCTTCCATTCATGATTCTCTCCTTTCAAAGTTTATCCTTTCTGTTAGTGAGACTTTCCATTGAAGAATTTACTTGTTTTACTGAGTTTTTCATTTCCAGCATCATTTCAGTTTCTTTTCAACACTTTGATCTCTGCTGCATTAATTGGGTTGAGGTCTTCATTCCAGTCATTTCTTTGTCTTTGTCATTTTTGAGTTGTTTGCTCATAGCTAGAATTCTTTTGAATTCTTTGTCTGGGAATTCTTCCAGGCCACTTTTATTAGGTTCCATTACTATGGGATTTGAAATTTTTTCTAGTAGACATGCTATTTTGAATTTTTGTGTTGTTTTTACTTTTGCATTAATATTTGTTTATATGTAGCTAGCTGGCTGTTTGAGCTTTTATTTCTTCTTCTTTTCCCCAAGCTACCCTCCTTCAGCAGAAGTATTAATAATTTTTAGGAGTAAGCTAGTTCACAGCAGTGCTGAGTTATCAATTTTTTTCCATTTGTCTAATACTTAGGGCTACAGCATCTATCCTAAGTCTTCTGCTTAATAGCTACAGTCTGGTTCCTGCAGTGACTTCATCAGGGAGCTTGGAATAGGTTTCCTCTGGGAACATATATCAAAGCTCGATGGGACAACTAGAGAAACTCCCTGTCAGGCATATGGCAGGACTCTGGTGATTCTCAAAAGGAGGGAGGAGTCAAGGTCTTCCTGAAGTTGGAAAAGTCCCTGGTGGGGACTGGGATTTGGTATATTTCAAAGGGAGGGAGGGAATCAGGAGGAGGTGGCAGTCCCTAGAAAACAACATTAGGGCTTTGGGTTGAAGGGGCATTCTACCTGTGTCCCTAGGCCATGTGGGGTGAGTGGAGAATCCCTGTTGGGGAATGGTGAGTAGCAATTTCCTCTGAGACAAAATCTGCCATGTTGGATGGAAACTGTATACATCAACAGAATTTTCTAAAGGAAAGTAAACAACAGTATGTCTAAAGGGAGCTAAACAATAGGACATTCTAAATAGACATACACAAGATGTTTTGAGGGGAGGTAAAACATTCCAGCCTGCAGGAAAGATCCTGAAGCTTAGGAAGGAAATAACTCAGTAGCTTCAGGAAGCCCCTGAAACTGACAAGTTCTTTAGGCACAGCTCTCCAAAAGCATGTATAAGCCCCAAGGATGTGGAGAGAATCTCAGATAAGGTGAGTTGTCTGAAGAGGCTTGGACCAGTTAAATGACATGGAAGAAGCAGAGACACCAATAAATTTATTTTAAATCTATTCATTTTGTATTTATTAAAGATGAAAACAATTTGCATAGTAATGGGGTAAATGTACTTGTTCATGTTTACATAAAGATGAAATCATGGCCAAATATTTGACACTGAAGGATATAGAATACCTTCAAATTTCAGAGTTGATCAATATTTTGATTTTAAAATTATCAACACTGAGAACAGTGTTTCACATAAATACATAGTACTAAATGGCAGAAGTGTTTCAGGCCTTTCAGAAATTAATGTAAATTATGTCCTAATCTAAAACTAAAACTTATTTAATCACTTTTTGATGAAACACAGCAACTGAAATAGTGATTTTTAAAAACTGAACATTCTAACACAATATAAGTATGAACTTGATACTTATGTGTTGAGAAATGACAGCAGCAAAACATTAAAAGTTCCAATCTATGGTTTACTAAATGGGAATTTAAGAATTTATTTTTGCTCCTTCTGTCTTTTTTAATATTTCTGACATTCTACAGGTGTTATTTTTATTATGTATTTAAAGTCAGCAACATGATGTTTTGATATTCACAGCAAAATACTCACTATAGTCAACCAAATTAATGTATCTCCAACTCATAGAGTATAAGATTTCACAAGCATTAGTTTTAAAGGCCCACAACATATTTAAATTCATGCATGAGATTTTTATTTCTTAAAGTGTTATATATTCTAATTATAGTAGGAATAGCAGAAAACTTACCATCTCTTCGACATGGTATTTATGAAGTTTTTAGTCCTGTCCTAATTTTTTCTCTTTAATTGTTTTACAATAAAAATACCAGAAACTTCATAAATATGCTTTGGCTTTTGCCTTAATATGATCATTCTTAATAATGTTTTCTGGTTTTGCCTCTTGCAGTCCAGGGTTCGCCTTCTCAAGGACTGTTCCTAGGGATTGCTCCGTTGAGCTAGTCCTTTTATCCTTAAATGCCCTGCACTCTTCCTGGATTCACTTGTGCACATCCCGAATTTACCATTTTACTCTGAAAGTACCATTCTCCACAAATCTGTCCTCTGTGTGGAGACGCTAATTGCATCTCTAATATCCAGTGCTGCTTCCTCCAGCTAAGGCTCTGCTTTCCCTTCCTCTAGGCCTCTGAGCTTTCACTGGTTCTTCAAGCAACAGCTCTCATACCACCTTTCTTGGGACGATCTCCCAGATTCTTCCAGGTAGTCCCAACCCTTGTGATTTCCTTGAGAATACTGGCAGTTATATCACTAATCAGGCATTTAACTATTTGTCTATCTTATTTGTCTTCCCAACATCATAATAACAGGCAAAGAGCCTAATAAATATTGTGGAGTAAAAGACTGATGGCTCTTATGGTTGAGTGTGGTTTGCATTATTCATAGGAGAAACTAACTCAACATTACTGAATTTACCTCTGGCAGGTAAATGATAGTTAAATGAATGAAATACTTAGCATTTTTTTGGGTATATATACCCCGGAACATGACTGACAAAATCTAATACTTTTCTAATGGACATAAATTGAAACTTTATCAGCCAAAACTATAAAACCCTTATAAAATACCTTCATTAATTTTGAATAATTGTAAGCATACAAACCACATATATCACAACACTGTAATTAATTAAAAATAACAAAATGTAACCAGAAAAAAGTTTTTTAAAATGTGAACTTGAAAGTGTTGAGGAATAAAAACTAATTAAAAATTATATAAAATGCCATGGAGTACAGTTAAGGCAGACCTTAGAGGGAGGGAGTTTTGACACCTTAAAATCTTCTGTCAGAAAAGAAATGCTTGAAATTAAGGATTAGGTAACTAAACTAGTAATTATACTTTTTGAAGAAAAAAAATTAACAGAATGGAATTAATGTAAAAACCTGGAAGTATTAACATAGAAAACATTATATGAAAGATTTGCAAAGCCAAAAGGAAAAGGGAAAGAAGTGGATGTTTGGGGGAGATAAAATGAAGAAGTAAACTATTAAAACTGAAGAGATCCAGCAAATAATGTGCAGACCCTCAAAGTATAAAGGATAGTGAGACAATATTTTGTTTTAAAAACGTGATTACCTCAGCTAAGTGTGACAACGCATGCTTGTAATCCTAGCTGTGAGGAGGCAGAATCAGGAGGATTGTAAGGACAAGGTCTACCTGGACAGCAAATTAAGGCATTATTTCTACTATTTTTTTAATTCAAATGAAATTTAGACATTTACATTAAAAGACTCATTCAAGAAATGAATATCTCAATAGCTTCATAACTTTTAAAAGAGTTAAATTGCCAGTTAAAAATCTCTGAACTGGAGAATCTTGCCTGGGTGGGTCGTGGCCTGCCCCGCCTTGACTTGCCTAGCCTCATTCACCCTCCCAGCTTCCCTCCTAGCCTGGGTACTGGGCCATTTCTTGTCTTGGCACCCCAAACACGGGGGCTGACCACTAGGGTCAGAATCCCCACTGCTTCCTGATCCTTTGCATCCAGACCAATCTAGTCCCTCCCTGCAGTCCCTAGGAGCCCTCTGGGCCTGGCCCTGCCCTCAAATCCCTTTGATTCCATGGGCTGCACAGCTTTCGGCATCCTGGTGCCAGTACCATTCCTGGGTAAGTCCAGCGCTGGCACCCACCACATCTTGAACCCCCAGCCTCATTCACCCTCTCAGCTCCACTGTCCGGTCTCTTCTCCTAGCCTGGGCACAAGCCCATTTCTTGTCTTGCCACCTCAGACAGCAGGGCTGACCTCTAGGCCCAGAAATCCCGACTGCATCATTATCCTTTGCATCCAGATCAATCCAGTTCCTCCCAGTAGTCCCCAGGAGCTCTTGGGGCCTCTTCCTGCCCCTACCTCCCTTTGCATCCCTGGTTGGTACAGCCACCAGCTTCCTAAGACAAGCATTTCCTGGGCCTTGCTCCAAGGCTACCCAACCCCCAAATTCCTGAGGGCAGCATCTTTCCTGGAGGGATCCAGACCTTAGGAGAAAGCCTGAGAGCATCTGATCCTCATCTGACTTGGGCCTCTGTGGGAACTCCTGAAGATGAAAGCAATTTGTCCACTCCAATATAAAGTCAAAAGAGAGAACCTGAAGCCTAGACCAACCAGCTTTTCATGCCCAACAAGTAAACCACAAAGGCACATAAAGTTTACAAAAAGAAGCAGACCTAAACTCAACAAAGGAAGGCTTGAGTCTCACACAAGAATCAGAAACTACAAAAGAAATTCACATTTCAAAGTCACAGAGAAAAAATAATAACTGGGTGAAAAACAAAAATAATATATCCCAACCAAGTACCAACAGTCCTCTAAAGGAGTACAGTAAATCCCCTAGAGATAACACAGGACATGGAACTCAAAAGAACAATTATAAATATAATAAAAGAATTCAGTGAATTTAAAGAACATACAGAGAAATCAAAGAACTATAGGAAGATAGGGATAAACTACTGAATGAATTCAGAAGAGTTAGAAATATCGAAGAATACTCAGGCTGAAATGAAGAAGGAAGTGAAACACTCAGTAAGCCAATTAGAAATGAAAGGAGAAAGCCTCACCAATAGGATGAATGAAATGAAAAACAGAATATCAAGACTGGAGATAAAGTGGATGAATTAGACCATTCAGGCAAAGATTATGAAAAATTTAAGAAAACACAGAATGGAATATGCAAGAATTGTGCAACACCATAAAAAGGCCAAGCATACTAATTATAGGCATACAGGAAGGAGAAGAATCTCAAGATAATAGTATGGACCAGATCTTCAACAGGCTCGTAGAAGAAAATTTCCCAAAATCAAAGAAAGACCTGCCCATACAAATACAAGAAGCATATAGAACACCAAATAGACAGGACCAGAAAAGAAACTCTCCACGGCGCATCATAGTAAAAACACTAAACGTTTAGAACAAAGAGACAATACTGAAAGCTGCAAAGGAAAAACAAGTCACATATAAAGGAAAACCCATCAGTATTACAGTTAATTTTTCAGTGGAAACTATGAAATCCAGAAGAGCCTGGACCAAAGTATTCCCAGTTCAAAATGACCACAGATGCCAACCCAGATTACTTTACCCAGCCAAAATTTCTACTATAGTCAAAAGGGAAAGAACAATCTTCCATGACATAAATAAGCTGAAAGAATTCATGTCCACAAAACCAGCCCTTCAGAGAGTTCTTGAAGCAATACAAAGAGCTGAAGAAAGGAAAAACTATACCCAAGGGGTTATGGAAAGAAATTCAATGAAAGTATAACTGTGGTAATGCACATCTATATCAAGAATGTGAACAGAAATAAAAATGAAAGAATTCAATACACATCTTTCATTAATAACTTTAAATATCAATGGACTGAACTCCCCAGTCAAAAGGCACAGACTAGTTGACTGGATTAAGAAATAAAACCCATCATTTTGTGGTCTGCAAGAAACTCATCTCACTTCCAAGGACAGGTACTACATTAAGGTGAAAGAATGGAAAAAAAAAATACCACGTGAATGGTACTAAGAAAGAAAGCAGGCATAGCAATTCTAATATGTGATAAAATAGACTTTAAACTAAAACTAATCAGAAGAGATAAAGAGGGTCACTTCATTCTGATCAAAGGAACAAAAAGCCAAGAAGATATTACAATAATGAACCAACTCTGGTGCACCCAACGTCATAAAAACAGTACTACGGGACTTTAAGACCCAGATTAATCCCAGCTCATTAGTAGTAGGAGACTTCAGTACCCCATTGTCTCCATTAGATAGATCAACAGGACAGAGAATTAACAGAGAGACATCTGAATTAAACAATACCATATATCAAATGGACCTAACAGACATCTACTGAATATTCCACCCAAGCACCAAAGAATATACTTTCTATTCAGCGCCCCATGGAACCGTCTCCAAAATCGACCATGTACTGGGGCACAAAACAAACCTTAACAAATACAAAAAGATTGAAATAATTCCATACATTCTATCAGATCACAATGAAATAAAGCTTAAAATCAACACTGAAAGAAACCCTAATAACCACATGAACACAGGGAGATTAAACATCACACTCCTGAATGATGAATGGGTCAAAGGAGAAATTAAGAAAGAAATAAAATTATTCGTGGGACTAAACGAAAATGACAATACAACACAACAAAACCTCTGGGACACTCTGAAAGCAGTCCTTAGAGGGAAGTTTATAGCTCTAAGTGCCTACATTAAAAAATTGGAAAGAACACAAATAAAAGACTTAACATTGCAACTCAAGATACTAGAAAAGCAACAACAAATGAAACCCAAACCCAGCAGACAAGAAGAAATAACAAAAATGAGAGCAGAAATTAAAGAAATAGAAACAAAGAAAACAATACAAAGAATCAATGCATCCAAGAGCTGGTTCTTTGAAAAGATAAACAAGATTGACAGACCACTAGCCTAGTTAGCTAAAAGAAGAGCGCCTCCAAATCAACAAAATCAAAAATCAAAATCAAAACAGAATACACCACAACAGACAACAAAAAGATCCAGAACATTGTGAGGGAATACTTTAAAAACCTATATGCTACTAAATTTGAAAGCCTAAAAGAAATGGACGGGTATCTAAAAGCATGGGAACCAACAAAACTAAACCAAGAAGAGATTAACAGCTTAAACAGACCCACAACACATAAGGAGATTGAAACCATATTACAAATTCTCCCGACTAAGTGAAGTCCAGGACCAAATGAATTTACATGAGAATTCTACCAGATATTTAAAGAAAATATACATCCAATACTACTTAATTCATTCAAAAAGATAGAAATAGAGGGAGCCAGCATCACTCTAATCCCATACCCAGGTAAAGATACAACCAAAAAACAACAACAACAACAACAACAAAAAAACAACAAAAAAAAACTAAAGACCCATATCCTTAATGAACATAGCTGCAAAAATTCTCAAAAAAATACTTGTGA
Organism: Nannospalax galili; assembly: GCF_000622305.1. Classification (NCBI taxonomy): domain Eukaryota; kingdom Metazoa; phylum Chordata; class Mammalia; order Rodentia; family Spalacidae; genus Nannospalax; species Nannospalax galili. Next base: position 2,374,381 of record NW_008360331.1, on the reverse strand, counting down.
AACACATACAGACACACATCAAAAAGATCATCTACCATGATCAAGTCGGCTTTATCCCAGAGATGCGGGGATGATTCAATATACATAACACAATAAATGTCATAAATCATATAAATGGGCTCAAAGACAAGAACCACATGGTCATCTCAACAG
>NW_008360331.1:2372581-2373987 GCF_000622305.1 Nannospalax galili | reverse complement strand
GTTCAGTAAAGTGGCAGGTTACAAAATTAACCTACCAAAATCTGTAGCCTTTCTACATACTAATAAAAAGTAATCAGAGGAAGAGCACATGGAAACACTCCCCTTCACAATAGCTGCAGAAAAAAAGAAAAAATCTCAGAATAAACCTGATTAAAGACATTAAAGACCTCTATAATGAAAAATTTAAACCTTTAAAGAAAGAGATTGAGGAAGGCATCAGAAGATGGAAGGACCTCCCATGCTCATGGGTGGGAAGAATTAATTTTGTAAAAATGGCCATCCTACCAAAGCCATTTATAGATTCAATGCAATGCCAATCAAAATCCCCATGACATTTTTCACAGAATTGGAAAAAAACATACTAAGATTCATATGGAAGCACAAAAGACCTCAGATAGCCAAAGCAACCTTGATGAGTAAGAGCAATGCTGAGGGGATTACTATACCAGATTTTAAACTGTTACAGAGCTATAGTCATAAAAACAACATGGTACTGGCACAAAAAATAGACCCATAGATCAATGGAACAAAATTGAAGACCCAAATATGAGTACATGCAATTTCAGCCAATGGTGCTGGCAAAACTGGATATCCACCTGTAGAAGTATGAAACTATACCCCTAACTTTCACCGTGCACAAAAGTCAACTCCAAATAGATCAAAGACCTCAATGTGAATCCTGAAACTCTGAAACTGTTAGAAGAAAACATTGGCAATAACCTACAAGATATAGGTGTAGGGAAGGATTTATTAAACCTGACATCAATTGCTCAGGAAATGAGTTCAAGAATCAACAAGTGGGACTTCATTAAACTAAAAGGCTTCTCTACATCAAAAGAAGCAACCAAGGAAGTGAAGAGAAAACCCACATAGTGGGAGAAATTTTCATCAGCAACACATATCACAGAGGTTTAACATTCAGAATATATAAGAAACTCAGAAAACAAAGAATCAAGAAAGGAAGTAACCCAATAAAAAGATAAAAAAATGGGTTAAGGAGCTGAACAGAGCTCTCAAAAGGAGAAATAAAGAAGGCTATGAAGCATCTTAAAAGGTGTTCAACGTCATTAGAAATTGGGGAAACGCATATAAAAACCACTTAAAGATTTCATTTTATCCTGGTCAGACTGGCTAAGATCAAGAGAGCAAATGATATAAAATGTTGGAGAGGACATGGGGAAAGGGGAACACTCATCCACTGCTGGTGGGACCGCAAACTTGTTCAACACCTATGGAAAGCAGTGTGGAGAACCCTTCAAAAACAAAAAATGAACCTACCAATTAACCCAGTTATACCACTCCTTGGCATATACCCAAAGAACTCATCCTATTTGCAGAGACACTTGTACATCCATGTTTGGTGCTGCTCTTTTCACAATAGCTAAGAGATGGAAGCAACCTAGGTG
>NW_008360331.1:2362949-2372479 GCF_000622305.1 Nannospalax galili | reverse complement strand
ATGTTCTCCCTCATATGTGGATCCTAGCACCAAATCCTGATAAGTGAATATATCCAGACATAACTATAGGAACCAGGATAATGAAAAGGAGCCAGGAGGTAAAGGAAAAGAAAGAGTCTGAAAAAGAAGAATAGTAGGAAACAGGTGTTAATAAGGGAGATATGGATATAAATGGGGTTATTTTCAGGGCAGGGAGGAAGGAAGATTATACACAGAACCTAGGGGATAAGCAGAAAAAAGGAGCTCAAGAGAAGTGGGGCCGTAGGAGGATGGTATTAAGGGAGAAATGGGAAAAACGGGGACACCTTAAATGGGGAAACCATGGTGGAAGGGTTAGACAATGTCAGAGATAAATAATGCCTAGCTAGTTTTTTAAAAAAAAACCCAGCGGGAACCATATTAGTCCAACCACCTGCAGATAAATTATACATACAACAAGATCAAGAAATATCATAGGCAAGGTTTATCTGAGCGTGTTTGGTCTTTGCTCAAGCTTTAGCTACATGGCACATGGTAATTAAAAGTACCAGACTGGTGGAATTAACCTTCTTGGATGCTTAACAGACATTCTTTGAGGCCTATACTAATTTGGTCAGATGGACATAAAGGACAGTTTTTTGCTCCTTGCCCTCCTCGGTTGACTAAGTTCCAGGTGATTATGAGCATCTCTCAAAATGTCCTGTAACTGTGGTGAATCACCTGTCCTCTTGATCAAATTGGCCATGGAGACCCCACCAGGTGGACTTGAATCAGTGTTCCTTCTACAAAGAGGAGGGTCAACACAGAGGAATCATTTCTTCCATGCTTCCAAGCAAAGCCAGTCATGGTTGAGTAGGACCTTTGACGTATCTTCACATAGATGGAACTGGTAAAAGAAAGGAGTCAGGGGCTCCTCCCATGCCCAGGTGACACCTGAGGAACAGATCCTCAAATGGCCTTAGGAATGAAAATAGGTTGGTTTATCTGGACCAACTCTATGGTCTTAAACACCCAAAAGGAAAGTATATCCAAAAATTAAAAGGGTCAACATAATTTTTTAAGAGTCCCTATGTATAGCTAAAGGCCACATAACAAGAAACAATGCCAGACAGGAAATACCTTCCTTTGAGTTGTTGGCCAGGGTGGCCCAAGAGACTCCCAGACAGTAACCCAGCATAGAACTGGGAAAATGAACAGCAGACCCCGATCTTATCTAAAGGAATAGTGACAGTTGATGCTGCTAGATGAGGAACAGCTGATCTTCCTGAAAGAAGGATCTCTCGATAGGGTGACTAGCAATGGACAAACACTGGGGAATGGCTAGGGGCACTGACAACACAGTGGAGAGTAACAGGCATGACAGAGTATATGGGCTCCAGTGGGGGGTGCTATGGGAGGATGCCATTTGGGAAGTGGGTACATAGGTGAATAAGATTGTTTGGGATTTTCTGTATGATATACGCACAAAAAAAATCAACAAATAAAAAATGAGTTATATTTGAGGAAGAAACATAAAAATTTACTTCATATTAATTAGTAGAGGTTATAAACGTTACCTTTGAAATCTACATGATTACTTTATATCCATACTCAGTTGCCAAGGATCTGAGTGTAAATGAACATGACTATTAATAATCAGATACGTAGAGATTAGAGACGCATGTGCAAGCATCTAAGTGTTAGTAGCATTAAAAATGAGCCTTTCTGCAGGAAACAGCATATTTTAAAATGAAATGGAGATCTTTTTTCAAGGTTAAAAACTCATTCAATTTTATGTCTTACAGGGTTTATACTGAGTTCAATATTGTGTAACTGTATCAATTCAACTGTGAACCTAAAAATATACAGCCACTTTTTAAAGAGATGTATGTTTGCTCTGGAAATTGTTATTGAATATGTTAGAGCTGTAATGAAATGCTTCTTCTAATCATGTGGTTATTAAATAAATAAATAAAATAAAATGTCATTTTGAAAAAAAAAAAAAAAAAAACAACTCCGAACTGGGTGTGGTTGCACAAGCCTTTAGTCCCAGCACTCCAGAGGCACAGGCAGAGGCAGGCAAATCTCTGATCTCTGTATTATTCAGCCTAGTCTACACAGAGTGTTCCAGGACAGCTGGGGTTACAGAAAGATCTTTTCTGAAAAACAAACAAATAAACAAAAAAAAACCAAACGACAACACTCAAATCTTCTCTGAGATCAAGTTCAAGGACAAGGTTAACTAAGGTTATTCCAAACTTCCTAAACAAATACTCTTGACCAAACAAACTTTTCAGAAAAGTAAAAATAAGGAAATTTTATCAAATATAATAGTTGATAAATGCAAAACAGTACACGAAATATATAATTCATATACCTTATATAGCTTAGTAACCAAATAAACCTTTGCCGTATAAAACAATAAAAAGTTCCAATACTACCTGACTTGGAGGCACAGGCTACTCAGGATGCTGAGGTAGGAGGAGCCTGCCTGGGTGACAGAGTGAGTGCAAGGTCAGGCTAGTCAACTTAATGACTCCCTATTTCAAATAAAAAGTAAAAAGAGGTCTTAGGGTATAGCTTAGTGGTGGAGTGCTTGTCTCACTATGAAAGACCCTGGATTCAGGCCCCAGTGCACAAAATAATCTAGTACTGTACTGTGCCACGGTTTGTTCCTTCTCTGTCCGAGCCTGCTAGCTCTCCTGGATGAGAACAGAACAGTGATTTTTTTAAAAATGTATATAATAGATTTCTTAAGTGAGGCATACTTTATATTTAGTAAGATTCATAGATTTTAATATATTTGGACAAATAACTATACATACATTACAAAATAAAGGAATATTCTATTACTTTAATAATTCCCCTTCCTTGCAGCATGGCAACAAAGGTCTCTACTGTTCTGTTTTCTGTCTCTCTGTGCTGGCTTTGTATATGCCTTCCTTTATGTCAGTTGTCTATAGAGCACATGTACATATGTGATTCTTCTGTGATTCATCCATGTTGCCTTTGCATTTTATTTCTTTTTATTGGTGAGCAATATCCAAGGTATGACTATATCAAAATTTGTTCATTTATTTTTCTGTAGACAGTTTCCACTGTGGCATTATTATACTTAAGCAAAACTGATCTAAATATTTTGGCACATAGTTTTTTGTAGACAAACCTCAACACTGTGTGTAAATATCTTGCTGTGGAATTACTACATAAATGGGTAGATATGCATAAGTTAAGAGAGAATTCATAAACTTCCCAGAGCAGGAAATGACTAGAAAGCTATAAATACAGGCTTGACTACAATTTGAGTCAAAAACAGAATTTTAAAATAATGACCTTGATTTCTATTAGCACAGAAAGCAGCTATGATATTTAATCTTGGATATCAATCTGACTAGATTGATGGGTTGTTGGTAAAGTATGCTTCTATATAAGAAACTCTAGCTGTTTATCAAAGTAGTTGTACTATTTTATAATCACACAAGAAATCCTTTAAAGTTTCACTTGCTCAGCATATGACAGGAAGGTTAGGTGTTCTCAGTCTTTTGAATTTTAATTATTTTAGTGTAAATAAAATGTTATGGGCATTTCTCTGATAAAGAATTAAGGCTGAACAACTTTCCTGAATTACTTGGAAAAAAATTTACTGAATTTTCAGATATGCTTTAAAAATGAATCCTAAGTATACTTGAATTGAAAGATATGATCTTTACATCACGTATAACTTCCTTGTTCTTAGAAATAAAGAAATCATTTATTGGTAAAAGATTCTTAACCAAACAAAAAAGAAGTTAATAATTTAAACCATGGCCTAAGCATGACTCTTCAATCTAATAGAACAAGTGCTAACAAGACAACACATAATGTATCATGGAGAAATCAAATAATAAATTCCAACAGCTCCCTAGTCTTCCTAGTCTTCATTCTGCAATCTGAAGTATTTTGTAAGCAAAAAGGAGGATATATAATAAACTGTCCTCAAGTGCAAACTTACGGATTCTATTATTAATTCACTTAAATTTAATATGGTTCATGTCTTGATTATTCTATTAAAAAGGTTCATATAAGTTGAGAGAATTTATAAATTTCCCAGAACAGAAGAAGAAGACAAACCTATAAACATATGCATGGCTATAATTTGAAAGAAAACAAGAATTTTAAAATAATGACCTTGATTTCTAGGTTATAAGACTAACACAGAATACAGCTGTGATGCTTGATCTTGCTGTCTAGGTTGTGAGATTAGCACAGAATACAGCTATCATATTTGATCTTGGATGTGAACTTGACTGGGTTGATAGATGTCTAGAATATTGGCAAAGCACATATATTGTGGAGTCTGTGGGAGTGCTTTCAGAGATGATTGACGTGTGGGTCAGAAAAATCAAAGGAGAAAGTAACACCGACTGTCAGAGCATCCAGTAGCCTGGAGGCCCAGAACTCGCGTGAGCATAAACTGGATTCCTCTTGAGCTTTTTTTCTGATGTCATCAAAGAACTGGATTCTAGATTCCTCAGCCTTTGAACAGGAACTCACACCAGCAACCTTTCCAGGAGCTCCCAGGCCTTTCAACTTGGAGCTTCATCCTTGCTTCTGCTTTCTGAGGTTAAGGCTTCTAAACTGAGCAGCTCCAGGCCTCACCTGCCCTCCTGCCAGCAACCAGGCACAGTGGGGCTACCTGGCCTCTGTGTGAGTGCTCTCCTGAGTCTGTCCTATCGTTAGAGCACTCACTGCCTTTGTTCTTCTAGAAAACTTAATCAGGAGTGGGCAGCAGACAATGGAAAAAAAACTAAAATTATGTGAAGAATTTAAAAATACACTTAGTTTTTTAAAATGCATGTATAAAAATGCCAAGGTAGTTTTTTAATCCTATTTAAGCCTTGGGCAGCTTATATTCGTTTAATATTTGACTTGAAAAAATATATGCTATCTCTCTGATTTTATTACAGTTGAAAATTATATAATGTATGTTATATTTTATTTACTTATGTCCTAATTTATATGACCAGTTATATTTTCACACAAAGGTTAATCTTTCAGCAATGATTTTTATTTTCTCAACTGACTTACAGGTCAAATAATTTATCACCTGTTCTACCAAACAGATTAAAATTGTTAATGAAAACTATATTAATATGTTTTCTAAAGTATTTTACTTAAATTTTTATCAACAGAGCAATGGAGTTAATTATTCCAAATTTATGAATTAGATAAAGTTTTTTTGTTTTTTGTTTTTTGTTTTTTTTTGAGACAGAGTCTCCCCGTAGTGCCAACTGATGTGGAACTCACTATGTAGACTAGGCTGTCCTTGAACTCACAGAGATCTGCCTGCTTCTGCCCCACCAAGAGTGGGACTAAAGGTGTTCACTAACATGCCAAGCTGTGTAAAGTTTTAAACAATAAAAACTAATGCCAATTATTTAATTGAAATGATATAAAATACTTTGTCTTAGTATTTATGCTTATTATTAACTTCATAAATGTCAAAGCCATAAATATGACTGTGGTAATAGTCAGCCAGGTAATGTAATGATAATGCTGCATATTTAATTCAGTGGGTTAAAGAGCAAATACTGCTTTCCATGCTCATAAATCAATACGTAGTTTCAAATCTGAGGTAGATGGGCTTTCAGGTTTGGGACTCAGGCTGTAAACTCCAGGCTCCTGACACAAATGTGTGTGTTCTAGAGTATAGACTGAGGTACCTACCTCTGATGATTTGTCACTGGAGTGTACAAGCGTACATCTGGCCATGAAAGAACATTTTTAATCCCTGGTCTTCTCATGTGCAGTAGCATATAATATATCCATAGCTAAGTCCAGGCAAAGAAGAAACACTTCATCTACCAAGAAGCCATGTCAATGTGGAACTATCGTACAATTGCGCAGTGAAGAATTGGAACCACGGATTTGTGTTCTCCACATATTACTGTGTATGATACTTGCTGCTGGTATGGTGTACATCATGGACAGTTCTCATGTATTCCCTAGTGCTTTCTGACAGAAGTTTGTAGTAAAGTTGTTTGTAATTCGGTTAAGAATAGAAACTCACATTGTTGACTGAGACCACATAAGTCTAACCGTTACAAATAAATATAAAGGCATATGGAGATACAGGGCTTGATTTTTGTCTATGAGAGGGAAAAAGAAGGCGTGTAAAACATGATCACATGTGCAGGGCAGTGATCTTCAGTAAAATGAATTTCCACAGTAAGGTTTTTGAGCCTCAGAAGTAACAAGGATTTTTCTCCATGTTTAGTATCTAGAGTGGTGTGTTGAACATGGAAATGAATTTAATCTTGACGCAGAGTTGACCAATCTGATTTTGAGGAAGTGTTGGATCTTCCTGATACTGGTGCAGTCGCTGTCTTCCCTCCCCTTGGGCTTCCCCTGCTGTCGGTGATTCATTGTCCTTACTGATTGCCTTAACTCTACTACATCTCCACACATGCTTCCCTCATTTATTTCTTTACAGTTCAAATGCTTTGGAGGGAAACATCTGTTTCCTGCATTGAATGGTACACAATTAACTCTTTATTATCTTTTAGTGCTGCTGTATTTTAATGTTTAGGTTTGACTTTGAGTCCATCCACGTTGTTTAGAGTGGGAAAGAAATCTGACAGTGTAACATTATGATGTCATCTTGAAAATTAAAAAGAATTATATTCTCAGTAGTCTCCTAGAAAATATGCCTATTTCTTTAGAAAGTTTCTCAATCTGGCATATCAATCAAGAAACAGAAATAAGCTTACCTGTCTTTTTTCAGAAGTAAACAAATGAAAATAATGCTATTTCCTCGCAACATTGATTGATTATATTTATTTATTTATTTATTTATTTATTTCTGTATTGTGTGAGTGTTTTACTGCCATATATGTAAGTGCACCATGTGTGCAATGCCTGCAGAAGCCAGCAAAGGGAATTCCCTGGTAATGTTACATATGGTTGTTAGCCACCGTGTAGGTGCTGTGAACCAAACCTAGGTCCTCTGGAAGAGCAGCCAGTACTCTTAACCACTGAGTCATCTCTCCAGCCCCATGATCTTCTTAATTAAATATTAATTTTATTTTAATTTTGTGTATGCATGTGGCGGTCAGAGGACAACTCTTGGGTTCTTTCCTGCCACCTTGTGGGGTCCAGACATGGACCTCAGGTTGTTGGGCATGTCCGCAAGTCCCTCTCACTGCTGACTCACCTTTATGGTGTACAACTTATGACCTCGTTTTTTTAATTTTTAAAAAAATTTAAAAAATTTTTCCCAGTTAACTATTTATTTAATAACCACATACTTAGAAGAAGCATTTCATTACGACAGTGTTGACATATTCAATAACAATTTTCTGAGTTAAGATGCATCATTTTCAAAATTGGATGTAAATTTTTAGGTTTACAGTTGAATTATTACAGTTACACAACATTGTACTCATTATAAACCCTACAAAACGTAAAATTAAATGAGGTTTTAGTTTTTAAGGAAGATCTCCATTTCATTTTAAATATGTTGTTGTTTCCTACATTTTAAACGCTACTAACAAATGCTTATGCATCTGTCTTTAGTCTCTATGTATCTGATTATTACTAGTCACAGTCGGTTACACTCAGATCCTTAGTACCTGAGTATGAATATAAAGTCATCAAGTAGATTTCACTGGTGATATTTATCATCTCTACTATTTAACATTAATCATTATTTTTAAAATTTTTAATAACTACATGATTAGTAGAAGCATTTTGCTACAGATTTAACATATTCAGTAACACACGCCTGAGCAAGAGTACATTTGTTTCACAAGTGGGTGCAAGTTTCTAGGTTCACAGTTGAGTTAATACAGTTATACAATATTGAACTCAGTATAAGCCCTGTAAGACATAAAATTGAACGAGTTTTTAACCTTTAAAAAAGATCTCCATTTCATTTTAAAGTATACTGTTTCTTACAGAAAGACTCATTGTTTTTGCTACTAACACTGAGATGTTGGCACATGCATCTCTAATCTGTATGTATCTGATTACTACTAGTAATAATTGGTTGTACTTGGATCCTTGGCACTGTGTATGTTTATAAAGTCATCGGGTAGATTTCGATGGTAATGTTGATCACCTCTACTAATTAACATGACATAAATTTCCATGCCTCCTCCTCAAATATAATACATTTTAAAAATTTGTTGATTTGTGTGTATCTCTGTGTGTATGTGTGTGTGTGTGTGTGTGTGTGTGTGTGTATCACACAGAACATCCCAAACCATCTTATTTGACTATACACCCACTTCCTTAGATGGCACCCTTCCAGAGCCCCTCCCTGCAGAGCCCTTATACTCTGATATCCCTGCTACTGTCTGCAGTGTTGTCGGCGCCCCAGCCATTCCCCACCACTTGCCCTTCTGGTGAATCTAGTCAGCCTATCTAGAAGTCTTTGTTTTAGGAAGATCAGCTGTTCCACTTCTAGCAGCAATCAGTTGTCAATACTCTTTTAGATAAGATTGAGGTCTGCTGTTCATTTTCCCAGTTCTATGCTGGGTTACTATCTGGGAGTCCCTTTGGCCACCCTGGCCAACAACTGAAAAGAAGGTATCGCCTATCTGGCATTGTTGCTTGTGTATGTAGCCTTTAGCTATGCATATGGACTCTTAAGAAATTATATTGACCCCTTTAATCTTTGGTTATACTTTCCTTTTGGATGTTTAAGGGCATAGAGTTGGCCCAGATAAAACGATTTATTTTTACTCTTAAGGTCCTTTGAGGCTCTGTTCCTCAGGGGTCACATGGGCTTGGGAGGAGCCCCTGGCTCCTTTCTTTTACCAGTTCCCCCTATGTAACAATAAGTCAAAGGTCCTGCTCAACCATGGTTGGCTTCTCTTCGAAGCATGGAGGAAGTGATTCCTCTGTGTGGACCCTCCACTTAGTAGACTGGACACTGGTTCAACTCCATCTGGTGGGGTCTCCTCGGCCTCCTTGATCAAGAGGACAGGTGACCCACCACAATTACAGGACATTTTGAGAGATGCTCATAGTCCCCTGGACTAGTCGACCTAGGATGGCAAGGAGCAAAAACTGTCCTTTATGTCCCTCTGACCAAAATAGTATAGGCCTCAAAGTATATCTGTTAAACATCCAAGAAGGTTAGTTCCACCAGTCTAGTACTCTGTGTCATGTAGATAAACCTTGGACAAAGATCAATTGTTCTCAGATAAACCTTACCTAAAGATCTATTTCTTGATCTGCTATGTATAATTTGTCAGTAGGTTGTAGGAGTAATATGGTTCCCTCTGGTTTTCAAAACTAGCTAGGCATTATTTATCTCTCACATTGTCTCACCCCTCCATCATAGTTTTCCCACTTAAGGTGCTCCCATTTCCCCCCTTTCTCCCTTAATAATACCCTTCTCCTACGGTCTTAGCTCTCTTGAGCTCCTTCTTTCCCCTTTATCCCCTAGGTTCCTTGTATACCCTTCCCTCCCCTCTCCCTTAAACTAACACATTTTTTATCAATATCTCCCTTTTTAAGGCCTGTTTCCTATTGTTCTTCTCTCTCAGTTTCTTTCTTTTCCTTTACCTCCCTGTTTCCTTTCCATT
>NW_008360331.1:2359920-2362914 GCF_000622305.1 Nannospalax galili | reverse complement strand
ATACTTACATATGTGGATCTGGTGCTAATATCCACAATGAGAGAGAAAATAGGTCTCTTGTTTTTCTGAGTCTTTGTTACTTCACTTAGTACAACACTTTCTTGTTCCATCCATTTACCTGCAAATTTCATTATTTCATTTTTCTTTATTGCTGAGTAAAACTCTATCATGTAAATGATCCACATTTTCATTATGCACTCATCAATTGAGGGACAATTAGGTTGCTTCCATCTCTTAGCTATTGTGAAAAAAGCAGCAACAAACATGGATATACAAGTGTCTATGCAATAGGATGAGTTCTTTGGGTATATACCAAGGAGTGGTATAACTGCGTGAAATGGTAGGTTCATTTGTAGATTTTTAAGAATTCTCCACATTACTTTCCATAGGGGTTGAACAAGTTAGCAACCCCACCAGCAGTGGATGAGTGTTCCCCTTTCCCTATATCCTCTCCAAAATTTGGTATCATTTGTTTTTTTGATCTTAGCCAGTCTGACTGGGGTAAGATGAAATCTTAAAGTGGTTTTAATTTGCATTTCCCTAATTATTAGTGATGTTGAACATCTTTTAAGATGTTTCATAGCCATCTTTACTTCTTCTTTTAAGAACTCTCTGTTCAGCTCCTTAGCCCATCTTTTAATTGGGCTGCTACTTGTCTTGATTTTCTGTTTTTTGAGTTTGTTATATATTCTGGATATTAAACCTCTGTTGGATGTGTCGCTGGTGAAGATGTTCTCCCATTCTGTAGGTTTTCTGTTAGCTTCCCTGATTGCCTCCTTTGATGTACAGAAGCCTTTTATTTTAATGAGGTCCCATTTGTTGATTCTTGACCTTGATTCCTAAGCAGTTGATGTCTGGTTTAGAAAATCCTTTCCTACACCTTTATCTTGCAGGATTTTGTCTATGTTTTCTTACAACAGTTTCAGAGTTTCAGGTTATACATTGAGATCTTTGAGCCATTTGAAATTGACTTTTGTGCAGGGTGAAAGACAGGGGTTTGGTTTAATTCTTCTACAGCTGGAGATCCAGTTTTGCCAGCACCATTTGCTGAACATGCTGTCTTTCCTCCAGTGAATATTCTTGGCCCCTTTGTCCAATATCAGGTGGCTGAAATTGTATTTACTCATATTTGGGCCTTCAGTTTTGTTCCATTGATCTATGGGTCTGTTCTTGTGCCAGTACCATGTTGTTTTTATGACTATAGCTCTGTAATTCAGTTTAAAATCTGATATAGTAATCCATTGGCATTGCTTTTAGTGCTCAGGGTTGTTTTGGCTATCTGAGGTCTTTTGTGCTTCCATATGAATCTTAGGATGGTTTTTCCAATTCTGTGAAAAATGTCATGTGGATTTTGATTGGCATTGCATTGAATCTATAAAAGACTTTTGGTAGGATGGCCATTTTCACAATATTAATTCTTCCAATCCATGAGTATGGGAGGTTTTTCCATCTTCTGATGTCTTCCTCAATCTCTTAAATTTCTTTGGTCAGGTTTATTCCAAGATGTTTTATTTTTTCTGCAGCTATTGTGAAGAGGAGTGTTTTCATGTGCTCCTTCTCTGATCGCTTGTTATTGGTATATAGAAAGGCTACAGATTTTTGTAGGTTAATTTTATAAGCTGCCACTTTACTGAACGTGTTAATAATTTCTAGGAGTTTTGGGTGGAATTTTTGGCATCCCTTAGATATAATATCATATCATCTCAAAAAATTGATAAATTGATCTCTTCTTTTCCCATTATTACTCCTTTAATTTCCTTCTCTTGTCTTATTGCTCTTGCAAGAGTTTCAAGCACTATGTTAAAGAGAAGTGGAGATAGTGGGCAGCCTTGTCTGGTTCCTGATTTCAATGGGAATGCTTCCAGTTTTTCTCCATTTAGAATGATGTTGGCTGTGGGTTTGTTATATATGGCTTTAATTATGTTGAGGTATGTTCCCTCCAGTCCAATTCTCTCTAGGACTTTGAACATAAATTGCATGTTGAATTTTGTCAAAGGCCTTCTGTGTATCTATTGAGAAGACCATGTGGTTCTTGTCTTTGAGCCCATTTATATGATTTATGATGCTTATTGACTTACATAATTGAACCATCCTGCATCTCTGGAGTAAAGCCGACTTGATCATGGTGGATTATCTTTTTGATGTGTGTCTGTATGTTGTTTGCAAGCATCTTGTTGAGAATTTTTGTATTTATGTTCATTAAGATATGGGTCTATAGTTTTCTTTTTTGGTTGTATTTTTACCTGGCTTTGGTATGAGTGTGATGCTGGCTTCATAGAAGGAATTTGGAAGTTCATTCATTTCTATCTTTTTGATAAATTAAATAGCATTGGATGTAGATCTTCTTTAAATGTCTGATAGAATACTGCTGTAAATACATCTGGTCCTGGACTTTTTTTAGTTGGGAGGGTTTGTATTACTGTTTTAATTTCTTTTTGTGTTACAGGTTTTTTTAAGCTGTTAATCTCTTCCTCGTTTAGTGTCAGTGGTTCCCATGCCTTTAGATATGCATCCATTTCTTTTAGGTTTTCAAATTTAGTAGCATATAGGTTTTTAAAGTATTCCCTTATAATGTTCTGTATCTTTCTGGTGTCTGTTGTGATGTTTCCCCTTTCATTCTGATTTTGTTGATTTGGGGGTGCTGTTTCTTTCCTTTTGTTAACTGGGCTAGTGGTCTGTCAATCTTGTTTATCTTTCAAAGAACGAGCTCTTGGAATTGTTGATTCTTTGTATTGTTTTCTTTGTTTCAATTTCATTAATTTCTGCCCTGACTTTTGTTATTTCTTCTTTTCTGAATTCATTCGTAAGTTTATCCCTATCTTCCTTCAGGTCTTTGATTTTTTTGTGTGTTCTTTAAATTCACTGAATTCTTTTATCATGTTTCAAAATATTCTTTTGAGTTCCATGTCCTGCATTATCTCTAGGGGGTTCTCATTGTACTCCTCTTGAGGACTACTGGTATTTGGTGGGGATATGTTATTTTGGTTTTTCATG
>NW_008360331.1:2347780-2359863 GCF_000622305.1 Nannospalax galili | reverse complement strand
CTTTTGTAGTTTCTGATTCTTGTGTGAGACTCAAGCCTTCAAGTTTAGGTATGATTCTTTTGTGAACTTTATGTGTCTTTGTGGTTTACTTTTGGGGCATGAAAAGCTGGTTCCTCTAAACTTCTGTTTCTCTCTTTTGATTTTATATTGAGTGGCCGGATTGCTTTTGTCTTCAGGAGTTCCCAGAGAGGCCCAAGTCAGATGAGGATCAGATGCTCTCTGGCTTTCTCCTAAGCTCTGGATCTCTCCAGGATAGATTTGGCCTCAGGAATTTGGGGGTTGGACTGGCCTGGGAGCCAGGCCCAGGAAAGATGCTGGTCTAGGGCAGGTGGTGGCTGTGCCATCCAGAGATGCAAAGGAAGCTGGGGGCAGGAGGCCTCCCCAAGGGCCCCTTGGGGACTGCACTGAGGAGCTGGATTGGTCTGGATGCAAAGGATCAGGAAAAGCAAAGGTCAGCCCAGGCATCCAGAAAAGAGCCTGGTGGGTTGTGCAGACCCAGGGAGGCAGAGGGAGGTGAGGGGAGGGCCAGGCCCAGAGTGCCCCTGGGGACCCAAGAAAGAAATGAGTTGGTCTGGATACAAAGGATCAGGAAGAAGCATTGGTGGTTCCCCAGGTGTTTGGGGCACCAAGACAAGGAATGGGACCAGACTCAGGCTAGGAGGAGAGACTGGCAGGGGAGATGGCATGGTGAATGAGACTGAGGCAGTGAAGGCACGGAGGGCGAGATGGACTTACCCTGGAGAGAGAGGCCTGTGGGTCCTGCAGTCCCAGGCAAGCAGAGGGAGGTGAGCAACTTATGATCTTTTAATGAGTGCTTTTACTTATCTAACCCTTATTTGTTTGGACAGCTTCAGACATTTGTGATGGGTCTCAGGCTTGAAGCTCTCCTTTAGCCTTTAGTATGTGTAGTAAAAGGAAATACTTCTAATTGCCTGGAGTTGCTTTGATAGAAATATACTTTGCCTTTAAGAGAGTTAGGAAAAAAAATCTTTAGGTGAAAGGAAATATTCTCAGGAATATTGCTGTCTATAATCCTAAACATGATGAGCTATTCAATGAACTACCATCTTCAATATCAGTACAACAGAAAGTGAATCAATTCATACTTAGACAAACTTGTTCTAATGTAAGATGAATCATTTATTCACCCCTTCCTTCTCAGAAGATGTCTGCCCTCCCATACTATGTTATGTTATGTGGCAAAAGGTTAATGAGGAGCACTAGGTGCAAACCTCTCTTTTACACAGGGTTTTGTTAAACCAAACTGAACAGAGCTCAAGAATTCCTTGTATACTGGTTGGCTTTGGTCACTCCTTATTGCTTGCCATCTAGTGACCTTGAACAACTGAACAATCTTCTTCATCTTTTACTTTCTCTCTTTCAAACACAAGGTCTCATGTAGCAGAGGCTAACCTCGAACTGGCTATAGTCATGAATGACCTAGAACTTCTGATCCTCTGGCCTCTCTCCCCAGTGTTTAGATTAAAGGCCTGTGTCACCACACCTGGTTTTATGTAGTGCTGGGAATTAAATTCAGGGCCTGTGTATGCTACACAGTCTACAACTGAGCTACTCACCAGTCAGTCTTAATTCTTTTCTCTTCCTTCTGCTCAGCTCCTGTCCCCTCAGCTCCCCATTCCCTTTCTTTGTTTCTTTGTTTCTCTCTCTGTCTCTCTCTCTCTCTGTCTCTCTCCCTCCCTTCCCCTCTTTCCCCCTCCCTCCCTCCTTTCTTCTTTCTTTCTTTCTTTCTTTCTTTCTTTCTTTCTTTCTTTCTTTCTTTCCTTTTTCTTGCTTTCTTTTCTTTCAAGACAGAGCCTCGCTATGTTGCCAAGGATGGCCTTAAACTCTTGAGAGTAAGTAATTCTCATCCCTCAGTCTCCTTTGCAAACTTTCCTCATCTTATAATGAATTTAGTGTGTTCTCTGCCCCCAAAACATTGCCTAGTATGAAGAGGAACACCATAAAAACTACTATTACCAGTTTTGCTATTGTTAGAGAGCGGTGTGCAAATGACATCATTGAAAGAGTGAGAGCATAGAAGGTGATAGTGAGGGGTTGTGTTCAGATGCACTCATAGATTGCATGACTTAAGGAAGAAATATTTAAGTAATAAAAGATAATGCATTTTCTCTCATATAATTTTTTTTCTCTTTAAGAGTTCATTGTGCCAAGTTAAAAAAGAGTTTTCCCAGATAAAACCACTCGTTTGCAATTTGCATGTCCCCTAAATGCTCAAGGACAAGCCTGTGACAGAAACTCATGAGGAAAAGGGAAAGAGCCATTTTACATTGATAACACAGTTGTGTTCTTATGTTCACTTGTTTTAGTCTTCTGAGTAACAGAATTACAATATTTATCTACCTCATAAAGATGCTGACAAAAGTAAATTAGTTTTTTCTTAGATACATATTGAAAATGCAAGCTCTTAAAGCTATTTATTATTTAAAAAAAACCAATCTCTTTGCTAGAAACAAAAAAAAATAAAGGTTTTCCTACATCTCCTGACAGTGATTTGAGGGTTTTCATGAATTTTGAAAGCCTATGAATAAAGAAAAGGGTGTAATCCCAGCAGTGAGTAGGAAGTTTATGATGAAGGATGACATATGGATGGATGTCAGCAAGTATCAAGAACATTCAGGCAGGGATAAGGGAAGACATTGTGTGGGAGGAGCTGGCTCAGCTGTCAGGATGCCAAAGATAGAGCATCTCAAGTGTCAAGCACAGCTCCGGATGCCTCAGTGTAGCTTCACATTTTAACCTTGATAAAAAGTCCCTTTGGAATTGTAATTTAGAAACATGTGTTTTCCATCTTATGAACTGAATCTCTCCCTTCAGGTAGACTTCAGTATTAGTATGGGTAACGACACAGAAACAACAGTAAGTTAGCAAATGCTTCATGCACTGACTTCCTGTGGCAGGGTCTAGTCCTCTCATGGAACATCCTAGCAATCCCAGAAGAATGACTATTAGTATTCTTTATATTATTTTTTTATTCTATTTTACATGTATGAGTGTACTGTTTGCATGTAGGTAAGTGCACCCATGTTGTGCAATGCCCTCGGAGGTCAAAAGAGGATGTTGAATCCCTTGTAACTGGAGTTACAGACAGTTGTTAGCTGCCATGTGGGTGCTGAGATTTGAACCTGGGTCCTCAGCAAGAACAGTCAGTACTCTTAACTGCTGAGCCATCTCTCCAATACTATTGTTCTTACTCATCCATATGTGAAACACATACTTGTGGACTTTAAGAAATTTTGCCATTGTCACACAGAAAAGAGAGAAACCGAGGACTCAAATCTGGGTATGCTTTACTTCAGCCTTGAACTTTCATTACTCCACAGCTCCATATGTACCTTGTTTTTCATTTTCATTTCATCACAAATCTACAATTTTGTAGAATTCTGTAGAGTTAATGGTCTAAATTGTGGATCTGAGAAAGAGAAATAGACCCCAGTCTCATGAACTATGTTGCCTCCAATTGCTGTACCCTGCTCTCCGTATTTATCCTCTTAGAAAGTGTTCCAAGAAAATCCAGCAAGCAAGCCACATTGTGTAGAAGTAATGTATACCTTGTAGAGTATTGACCAACTATAATTATGAAATAATTATACATGTGACAATTAAGCATGTCACAATTCTTCTTTTGATGGTAGGCAGTAAAAACATTTTAAAAACATACTGTTTTCAGTGTTTCCCAAAGGGCACATAATTGAAAATTTGAATTTAAGTGCTTGGATCATTAATTAGAAGAGGTAGGATATGCTAGCCTGGCACATGCAGGTTATGCTAACAGCTTCCCCTTTTAGCCTTTTTGTCCCAGCATCAAATACGCTTACTTTTTAACTTTTGGGTGACATTGCATTCTGAAATACTTAAGTGGTTGCTTGATATGGAAACAGGGAAGCCTGTAGTGACAAGAAACTTACTTTAGGGCCTTAAATATGTCAAGCATGTACATAAGCATAAGTGTGGTGACCAAGAGGTTTTCATAAATATTTATGGTGTCTGAAGCATCAGCCTCCAAAACAATCCTTCCTAGTTGTAGGAACAGGTAAACTATAGAAAGAACCAAGCCTTCACCCCACCTTACTTGGTCAGGCCTCAGAAGCCTTACACTGAGATTGACAGTTTTCATTCATCCTTACCTGAAATTTTAAGCCTGACAGAGAATAGCTTTGACTTGATATCTTTTAATTTTGTTCATTAATATTCAGCACAAGCCTTATCCTCACAACTAGGAGTGAAGGATAACTTTCCTTAGAAAGAACTATTCCTAAAAGTATTCTGAAGGTGGTTTATGCAGATTTTCTACCAATACCTCAGAAAAGGGGCTCTTTTCATTAGGGATTCATTCTCCCCTAAAAATCCCCGAGGATTTCAATTGGCTTCACACATTTATTTTATTGTTGATCCAACAATTTATTGGTCAGTGAAATTGTTCCAGTGTAAGCAAAATTACAAATGCAACTCATACCAGCACATCAGGCTGCCCTTCAAATAATCTTTACAGCAGAAGTCACATGGCTAAGCTGTGTTCCTTTTGTGCCTGAGACACACGCCTCTACCAGGATAAAGTGGCACTCTACAGCTAACTTAGGACGTGCTCTATTTTTTACTGTTCTACATTCATAGAGAAACTCAGTGTCCTGCTCTAGGAGAGAGTGAACACCCCCGTTTCATATCTGTTTTGCTTTAATGAATGCTTTGCCCCCAGATCATATACATTCTTGACAACAAGAAATCCTGCAATAAGGCATGGACATTAACTATAATACCCAAGTTTGCTCAGTGGCTGCCCAGTGATCAGGTGAAAAGAAAAGGAGTATGAGGAAATTTAGGGGACAATGGATATATCTGAGATTATTATTGAGGTGATAGTTTAGGATGTGTATCTCAAATGATATCTTTTAAGTCTATGTAAAATATACGAAAGTTATACTTCAATAAAATAGTAATATTTTTAAAAATCTATGGATCGTCTCTTGGCCAATGTAATAGAGAAGGTAGAGATCCATTGCTCCTGATAACAGCCATGGGACAGAAAATTCTTAAGCACAGTCTATATATTAAGCGTTATGTACTGAATGCTCAGTCCCCAGCTTGTGGTGCTGTAAGATTGAGGCTGGTGGTAGTGCGTCATTCATTAGGAATGAGCATGTGATGGTGATGCCCACCCCACGTTGAAGCCACCCTTTTCCTTTCTGGCCTAGCAGGTGTGAGGCCACTGCCTCATGTTGTGACCATCATACCTTCCCTGCCACAACAGACTATAATTTATTTCAGAAACCGTGAGCCAAAATAAAAATTTCTCTCTTGTTTCTGTCATATGTGTGATCTAGTGACTAACACAATAGAGTTTGAATGTCTAGTTGCCTGTAGTTTGGGCAGTTTGATAACACAGTCTTATAAGAGGTCTTACTTTTGTCCCTTACTCCTTTCCTCTCGTCTACTCCTGTTTTCCTAGAATCCAACTGAGAAACTAACACCTGAACCTTTTTAATTAAGGGTACGCTTTCCTCTGGGCACTCTGGGTGAAAAGCATATCTCTCTTTAAAGCTGCTCTATACTCTATAGCTGATGCTATAAATGCTGAAGGTCTGCTTAAGATCTTTTAGTACAGAAGACATTTTTGAGTGATGCTTTCAGGAAAAGAATATTTGTCTTCTGCAGATTCCTGCATGTGTTCAACTGAATTATTCATTGGAAACTTCTTGGGACCTCAACTTTATTTTGTGTAAACCTATCCTGATGTTAAGAGAAATATTTCCAGTCCATCTGAGTAAAAGTACTCACTTGAGCTCCTGTGTGGAGTAAGAATTTGCAAACTTGCAACCTACTTTAGTGGCAAGTGAAATGGAGATATGCTTTGTGTTTCATTTAGGGATATTAGTTTGCACTTTTATTTCCCTAAGGCCAAAACAAATGGGTACTGTGTATCTTTTCATCCAAACAAGAAAATGCTCCTCAGCAAAGCTTTGGTTGGGTTTGTTATGAAAGCATCATTTTCAAGTAATAAAGGATGTGTTTCAACTGTAGTTTGATAGCAAACCTTAGATCTAGAAAATGGGAATCAGAGGTATGCTGTAACATTTTCATATCAGGTCCCAGGAGTCAAATATACATACATCTTTGCATTCAACGACATCAAATGCTTGAAAATGGCAGTGATGGAACTATTTACACCATGGGAACTGGCAAATGCTACACGTCATGGCTTCCTTCCTGCTGAGTCTCCCAGGGAAATACTACAGAGCTATAACCATTCTGATTATTTCCCCCAAATGGCTAATTCTTATGCTGCTCATACAGAGTAAATGTAATTTAGTGGAAGGAGAAAATGGAGACTTCCTTTAAAACTTTCTCGTTTTGAAAATGAGAAAATGGATGTGGAGATATTAAATGATTTTCTGAACCTCATATACAATTGTTTGCAGGGCTTAGGCTCAAATCACTTTGAATCTCAGCTCCTTTGTGGAAAAACAGGTTTTGATTTATGGTAAGGTGGCCCTGTCATAGAACTCAACTTGCTCTTGGTATCCTAGTTTATACTGGTCCATTCTAGAGTTTAATATGTGGATAAGTGCACTGAATGATGAGTAGTTGCCTCACTTATTTAGTTAATCCTTATTACTCAATTTGCATCTTTGACACTATCATTTATCTAAAGTTGTTCGAGTATTTCAGAGAAACAGGTCCAGTAGGATATACACAGACCTTTAAAATGGTGTCTTACAAAGGACCGGTGCATATGAATATAAAGGTCTAGATGTCTTACCATCTGCTCACAGCAAGCTGGAGGCCCAGGAAAGCTGGTAGTATAATTCCAGCTCAAATTAAAGCCCTGAGAATGAAAGAAACCATCGTATAAATTCTGGTTAAACTGGGAAGTTTTGGGAACCAAGATCTGTTGTGTGCAATGGTAGAGAAGATGGATGTGTGTCTTAGTACAAGCAGAAAAAAACAGATTGACCCTTTGTGTTCATTGCTTTTTGTTAACTTCACACAAGCTAGAGACACCTAGGAAGAAGAAACCTCAATTGAGGAATAACTTCAACACACTGGCCGGTGGGCATGTCTATGTGGGCATTTTCTTGATTACTGATTGATGTAGGCAGGCCCAACCCATCCTGAATGGTGCCACCCCTGGGCAGGTGGACCTGAATTGTGTAAGAAAAGTAGCTGAGCATGCCAGGGGAAAGCAAGCCAGGAAGCGGCCTTCCTCCATGGGTTTCTGCTTAAGGTTCTGCCTCCAGGTTCCTGCCTTCATTCCCTGGATTAGCTTCCCTGATAAGTGACTATAGGCTATAAGATGAAATTAACCATTTCCTCTACAAGCTGGTTTTGGTCAGTGTTTATTACTGCAACAGTAGTAACTAGGACAGCCTACTATGACTTTCATGTTCTTTTGAGGCCTCTAATAATTTGAATGATGCCAACTCATATGAGTAAAATTGATCTTTACTCAGTCTAATCTCTTCTGGGAACTATACAGAAAATCCAAAAATAATGCTTTCTTACTATTTGGATATCTTTCCATTTATATAAAATTAACTGTCACATTGTCCAAAATTTTCTACAGAACATTTGCATCTCCTATCAGCGGATCACTTTGGCAAAAATATATTGAAATAAAGAAGTGAGACATCTGATGTATGTAAAGATAAAATGGTCTGTGATCAGTCTGTGAAATAAACACTCAGTTCTCTACCTGAGTAGCCAGTTTTTCCTCCACAACTGAGAATTTCTATTTGTGTTTTATAGGTGAGCTGTGGCTTACCAACATTCACTTGTGTCTGGACACAAAGATGAGTAAAATACGTATTTCAATTTGCCTTGAACTTTACATCATTTGAGCTGATGAGGAAGCAGGTGGTTGCTGTGAAGGAGGAGAAGGCTTGGATTGATGCAAGCCTGGTTCACAGTGGAATACCAGTTAACAGCTTAGGAAAGTAGGGAAGAACTGGAATGATGGCATGATTTCATCTTCAACACAAAGGATTGCTGAGGATTTCTTTCTTTTCAAAAGGATAAATGAGACCTTCTGTCTTGGCACATAAGCAAATGTATTCAACATTTTTCATGATACCAGCCCTTTCCTATATTGCTGAAAATGTATCCCATAGGTCCAGGAAAGCCCACAGAGCTTAGGTCTGACAAATACCCTAATCTCTCCCCAGCCACTTGGGGAGAACAAGGGGATCTCAGAATCGCACTACCATAAACAAAGCATTTTTCACAAGCACACAGAAACGAGCCAGAGATTTTAGAAGGAAAATAGAAGGGAGGCGGAGGGAGACACAGGCCCAGAGGATGTGTTATACTTCAGGTAGGTCAAACAAACTGGGGGACAGACAGTAGAATAGATACACTCTATCAATCTGGTCATATCTCTGAAGGTGACACCTCTGGATTCTTTGTAATTCTTTTTATTTTTTTTTAAGTAGGTCTTTTTACTTATTTTTCATTTTTAAAAAATTATTTATTTAATAACCACATGACTAGAAGAAGCATTTCATTACAGCATCAACAAACTCAATAACAATTTCCAGAGCAAAGATACATCTCTTTCAAAAGTGACTAAATTTTTAGGCTCACAGTTGAATTAATACAGTTACACAATATTCATTACAGTGTTAACATACTCAATAACAATTTCCAGAGCAAAGATACATCTCTTTCAAAAGTGGCTGTAAAATTTTTAGGTTCACAGTTGAATTAATACAGTTATACGATATTGAACTCAGTATAAACCCTATAAGACATAAAGTTGAATGAGATTTTAACTTTTAAAAGAGATCTCCATTTTGTTTTAAAATACACTGTTTCATCACAGAAAAACTCATTTTTAATGCTACTAACACTTAGATGTTTGCACACTCGTCTCTAATCTCTATGTATCTGATTATTACTAGTCACAGTCGGTTACTTTCTGAGCTCCTTGGCATCTGAGCATGGATATAAAGTCATCAGATAGATTTCAATGGTAATGTTTTTCACCTCTATTAATTAACATGAAGCAAATATTTATGCTTCTTCCTCAAATATAACTCATTAAAAAATCTGTTTTTTTGTGTGTGTATTTTATACAGAACATCCCAAACAATTTATTCATCTGCATACCCACATCCCATATGTCACTCTCCCATAGCCTCCCCCTCCCCCACTGGAGCCCATATCCATGGTGGTGTTGGCATCCCCGGCCATTCCCCACTACTTGTCCATCTGGTGAATCTAGTCAGCCTATCTAGAGGTCTTTGTTTTGGAGGGTTAGTTCTTCCTCATCTAGCAGCAATCAGTTATCAATATTCCTTTAGATAAGATTGAGGTCTGCTGTTCATTCTCCCAGTTCTATGCTGGGTTACTCTCTGTCAGACAGTAACTGGCCAACAACTCAGAGGAAGTTATCTCCTGTCTGGCATTGTTTCTTGTTATGTAGCCTTTAGGTATACACATAGAATCTTAAAGAATTATATTGATCCCTTTACTCTTTGGTTATACTTTCCTTTTGCGTGTTTAAGACCATACAGTTGGCCCAGATAAACCAATTTGTTTTTACTTTTAAGGTCGTTTGAGGATCTGTTCCTCAGGGGTCACATGGGCTTGGAAGGAGCCCCTAGCATTTTTATTTCTGTTCACATTCTTGGTGTAGCTGTGCATTTACATAGTTATAACTTCATTAAGTTTCTTTCCATAACCCCTTGGGTATAGTCATCTCTTTCTTTGGCTCTTTGCTTCAAGAACTCTCTGAAGGGCTGGTTTTGAGGATATGAATTCTTTCAACCGATTTATGTCATAGAAGTATTTCTTTCCCCTTTGATTATAATAGACATTTTGGCTGGGTAAAGTAATCTGGGTTGGCATCTGTAGACATTTAGAACTGGAAATACTTTTGTCCAGGCTCTCTTGGCTTTCATAGTTTGCACTGAAAAGTCAGCTGTGATCCTAATGGGTTTTCCTTTATATGTGACTTGTTGTTTCTCTTTTGCAGCTTTCAGTATTGTCTCTTTGTTCTGTTTGTTTAGTGTTTTAACTCTGATGTGTCATGGAGAGTTTCTTTTCTGGTTCTGTCTATTTGGTGTTCTATATGCTTCTTGTACTTGTATGGGCATGTCTTTTTTTAATTTTGGGAAATTTTCTTCTACAATCCTGTTGAAGATCTGGTCTGTACCATTTTCCTGAGATTCTTCTCCTTTCTGTATGCCTATGAGAGTTTGTTCTTTTTATGGAGTCACACAATTCCTGGTATATTAGTCAAGGTTCTCCAAAGAAAAAGAAGTGGTCGAATGAATATATATGTAGAGAGATTTATCAGCTTAGCTCACAGGATAGAGTCCGAGTAGTCCAACAATGGCTGCACCACACTGGAGAGGCTGAGAATCCATAGTTGCTCAGTCCACAGGGCTGGATGTCTCAGTAGTCCCAGTCTGGCACTGGAGGTCTGATGAATTCCAAAAGATCAGCTATTCTTCAGTCTACAGCAGCAAGACGAACTCACCAGCAAGAGAGAAGGCAAGCAGCAAGAAGCCATTGTCCTCTGCCATGGCCTTTTATATGGGCTGCCATCAGAAGTTAACATCCACATTTATAGTGTGTCTTCCAACTTCAGATGATCCAATCAAGATCTCTCTCATTTCAGTTAAGCGCAGATCCAGTCAAGTCGACACCCAGGATTAGCCATCACAAGTCCACTTGTGGTCAACTTGACACCCAACAGCATCTCTCTATGTCATGCTTAATTTTCAAATGAAAACAATGGTGAGGTCACAATTTCACCTAACATGATATAACTATCCTATCATACAATGACCAATGCATTATATATCTTAGAGTAGGTGATGAGGTCTTTGAGGAATGCTTAGTCCTTTAGTGTCTCATAACCCAATATAATCATATAGGTTCACAACACTTAACCACTTAACACTTATCTCAATTACACATTCAAAAAAGAATAACTCAAGTATCTGCTTAACATATGTGTATACATGCACAAGCCTATTCTTAATCAAATAGGACAAGAATACTCATGTCATTTACAATCCACATTTCTACAACTGGTCATGTGGCCTAAGTTGGATTTGTAACTACCTTCCTCTACTACCCATTCTCTATTTCCTCCACCATCAGCAAGCAGGTCTTGGCTTTTTCCCTGGAGGAGTGACCCATATTTTCATACTTGAAGGGTCTGGGCCATTTGTTGCAGTTTCCCATTGATCTTAATCACAGGACATGGTAACACCAAAAGTCATCCTAAGGAATCTCCTGCCTTCCAGATATAATCTTTATTACCGCCATTGTGGAGAACAAATCCAATTTCTGCCTGGTAGTCTGAGTCAATCACCCCTCCTAATACTGTTATTCCTTTCTTAGCCTGCTGGCTTAAGGGCATCAGAAGCCCAAAGTGTCCAGGGGGAAGTCTTAGCTTCCAGTTCAATGGGATGTTTGTTGTCTCTCCTGGCAGAAGCACTCCCTCCTCTGGAGCCAAAACATCTAAGCCAGCAGAGTGCAAAGTTGAGAGTACAAGAAGCAAAAATTTTCCTAGTGGGTCACCAGGGGTGCTAGTGAGTGGAATCATTCCCACTTCCAGCCCTTGATTCCTGGACCCGTGAATCCTGGCTATAGGAGAAACCATACCATATATTGGACACTCATTTAAAGCATACACTGCCTTCTGGAGGATGCTTCCCCAGCCCTCCAGGTTATTGCCACCTAATTGGTGCTGTTACTGTGTCTTTAAGAGGCCATTCCATCATTCTATCAAGCTAGCTGCTTCAGGATGGTGGGGAACATGGTAATACCAGTGGATTCCATGACTATGGGCCCACTGTTGCACTTCTTTGGCTGTGAAATGAGTTCCTTGGTCAGAAGCGATGCTGTGTGGAATACCATGATGGTGGATAAGGCATGCTGTATGTCCCTCGATGGTAGTTTTGGCAGAAGTATTACATGCCAGAAAAGCAAATCCATAACCAGTGATAGATAAAAAGTTGGCGGAGAACGAGTGAATGTAGAAGGAGGCAACCAGGACACAGATAAAACTCCATCAAAATAGGGTTTATTAGCAAAGGAACACATGGGACAGATTT
>NW_008360331.1:2343352-2347724 GCF_000622305.1 Nannospalax galili | reverse complement strand
GAGCCCATGCATAACCTCCATCTCTGCCACCATGGCCACTTTGTTCATGGGCTCATTGAGCAATGACAGGGTTAGCTGAAGAAAGAGGCTGACAATCCACAGAGTGGATCATCTGATCTACTTGATTATTGAACTCATCTTCTGCTGAAGCCACTTTTCGATGAGCATTTACATGAGACACAAGTATGTTCACATCCTTTGCCCATTTGGAGAGATCTATCCACAAACTTCTTCGCCAAATGTCTTTCTCACCAATTTTCCAATCATGCTTCTTTGAAGTCCCTGACCATCCAGCCAAACCATTGGCTACAGCCCATGAATCAGTATATAATTGCACTTCTGGCCAGTTCTCCTTCCAAGCAAAATGCACCACCATGTGTACTGCCCAAAGTACTGCCCACTCCCACTGTGAAGATTTTCCTTCCTCAGTGTCCTTCAGGGTTGTTCCAGAAATTGGTTGTAATGCCACAGCTGTCCACTTCTGAGTGGTGCCTGCATAGCACGCAGAACCATCCATAAACTAAGCCCTAGTCTTCTCTTCCTCAGTCAACCAACCATAGGGCACACCCCATAAAGCCATAGGTGCATGCTTGAGAACAGAAGGCATTGTAACTGGAGTAAGAACCATAGGCATTTGTGCAACTTCTTCACGTAGCTTGCTTGTGCCCAGACCTGCTCGAGCCCGATCACGTATATACCACTTCCACTTGATAATGGAGTGTTGCTGTGCATGGCCTACTTTATGGCTTGGGGGGTCAGATAACACCCAGCTCATAATGGGCAGCTCAGTCACATGGTGACTTGGTGGCCCATTGTCAAGCGTTCAGTTTCCACTAAGGCCCAATAGCAGGCTAAGAGCTATCTCTCAAAGGGAGAATAGTTGTTTGTAGATGATGGCAAAGCCTTACTCCAAAATCCCAACGGGCTCGGCTGTGATTCCCCTATGGGGGCCTGCCAGAGACGCCAAACAGCATCTTTATCTGCCATTGATACCTCAAGCACCATCGGGTCTGCTGGATCATATGGCTCAAGGGGCAGAGCATCCTGTACAGCAGCCTGAACCTGTTGAAGGGCCTTTTCCTGCTCCAGGCCCCACTCAAAGGTATCTGCCTTCCGAGTCATTTGATATATGGGTCATAGTAATACACCCAGATGAGGAATGTGCTGCCTCCAGAATTCAAACAAGCCCACCAATCATTGTGCTTCTTTCTTGGTGGAGGGAGGGGCCAAGTGCAACAACTTATTCTTCACCTTAGAAGGAACGTCTCTGCATGCTCACACCACTGAACTCCTAGAAATTTCACTGAGGCAGAAGACCCTTGAATTTTGGTTGGATTTATTTCCCATCTTCTCATGCATACGCTTAACCAACAAGTCTGTGTGCTACCTCCTGCTCACTGGATTCAATCAACACAACATCATCAATATAGTGGACCAATGTGATATTTTGTGGAAGAGTCAGGCAATCAAGATCCCTTCAAACCAAGTTATAGCACAATGCTGGAGAGTTAATTATACCCTTGAGGCAGGAAAGTAAATGTATACTGTTGGCCTTGCCAGCCAAAAGCAAATTGCTTCTAGTGGTCCTTATGTACCGGTATTGAAAAGAAATCATTTTCCAAATCAATAGCTGCATACCATTTACCAGGATACGTATTAATCTGCTTAAATCAGGAAACCACATCTGGTACAGCAGCTGCAATTGGAGTCACTATTTGATTAAGTTTTCAATAGTCAACTGTCATTCCATGACCCATCTGTCTTCTGTACAGGCCAAATAAGAGAGGTAAAGGGAGATGTGGTGGAAATCACCACCCTGCATCTTTCAAATCCTTGATGGTAGCACTAATTTCTGAAATCCCTCCAGGGATGTGATACTTTTTTTGGTTCATTATTTTCTCTGGCAGAGGCAATTCCAGTGGTTTCCATTTGGCCTTTCCAAACATAATAGCCCTCACTCCACAGGTCAGAGAACCAATGTGGGGATTCTGCCAATTCCTAAGCATATTTATCCCAATTATACACTAACCCTAACCATAGGATGAGTTCGGGGACCCACTGAACCCACTGTCAGTCAGACTTCAGCCAAAACTCCATTTGTCACTTGACCTCTATAAGCCCCTACTTTAACTGGAGGGCCACAATGCTTTTTAGGGTCTCCCAGAATCAGTGTCAACTCAGAATCAGTATCTGATAGGCTGCGGAAAGTCTGATTATTTTCTTTCCCCCAATGTACAGTTACTCTAGTAAAAGGCCACAGGTCCCTCTGGGGAAGGATGGGTGAGATGCGAACAGCATAACTCCTTGGTAATGTAACAAGGTCCTTTCTCAAGGGCACCCAGCCTTCCCTTCATTCAAGGGGTTCTGGGTCTGTAAACTGTCTCAAGTCTGAAAATTGGTTGACTGAGCGAGATTCTCTGTTGCTAAGATTCAATACTGACTTCCTGTCATTCGTCCTAGAGCTTTTCTGCTTATACAGATCAAATAAAAACTTAGTAGGCTTCTTATGTATGTGGTCCCTGGAAACACCATGATTGATTAGCCAGTACCACAAGTCCATTTGGGTCATGCCATTGTAGGTATTGTTTTGCCTTTGCCGCCCATTACAGTAAGTATACTCACTTTGTCTTTGCTATTTCAATACTGTCACCTGACCCTTACTCCGAAGTCCTGTTACACCTATTATATTTATATTTAATTTATGCAATTGAGCGGCAGCATCTCTGACTGTAAGATCTGGCATAAGGAAAAGAGCAAAAACAAAGCTCCTCAAATGTTCTGGTGTCTCTCAGTACTTTCCATCTTATAAAATCAGTAAAACTCATGTCCTCTGTGGAGGATTTGGTGTTGTACTGTGAATCCACTCAAGCATACCAGTTTGCCTGAGCCTTACAATCCCTTCATGAACACTAAGCCAAGGGACATCAGGTATCTCCAGCTCTCTGTCAGTAGGCCAAATACCTCAGCCAACAAATCAAATAAACTTCGAATGCATTTATTTATTTATTTATTTATTTATTTATTTATTTATTTATTTATTTATTTGGCTTTTTGAGACAGTGTTTCCCTATAGCCCCACCTGGCCATGTAGACCAGGCTGGCCTCAAATTCACAGAGATCCACCTGCCTCTGCCTTCCAAGCCCTGGGATTAAAGGTGTGTGCCACCAGCCCATCTAACACCTTTTTTTACTGCATGAGCTTCCATATTAAACCTAGAATCTCCAGTCAGGGGGTCCATGTTAATAAACTCAGCCTGATCCATTTTTTTCCTCCTTCCACCATTATCTGATACCCTTAAAATCCATTCCCAGACATATTCATTAGACTTCTGCTTTAATCAGTTAGCAAATTCACTAAGTTCTTTAGTGGTGTAGTGCACCTCCTCATGGACCATACTTTCTATCTCTCCTCTAAGGACCTGCTTAGCTTTGAGTCTGGTTATAGGTCTAGAGGCAACAACAACTGGGCCATGAGGGATATCAGATTTGTCTTGCTGAATGGGATTAGCTTCCTTAATGGGATTAGTTTCCTCAGGCAAGGGTGGGGAGGGTGGGTCTGCTGAGGGTAGGAAGAATAATTCTTCAGGTGAATCAAATTCCTCAGAGTCTGAGGATTTAAAAACCTCAGCCTCCTCAGGGTTCTCCCACACATCTCCACCCAAGTGTCAGCATTCCAATCTTTCCCTACCAATGCCCACACCTTTACTGCTGACACCCTTCAAGGCTGGAAATTAAATTCGCATTGTAGGTCGGCAAAACATATAATAAGGGCTCCAGCTTGATTTTCTGCATCTTTAGCTCTTTGGCTGCTGGAGAGAAGATTCTTTTCGAGGGCACACTTGGAAACTTTTAAACTGTTGATTCGAGTCTGAAGCTTATCAATTTTATCATTAAGCTCATTGTTTATTTTCATCATTTTGGGAGACACTAGGAGTAGCCAGCCAGCATCACCATTTTTCTTATGTTTTCACAAACTGTCAAATGTTTTACGTATAGAGAGTCACTAAATTTCTTACTCTTCACAAGAGGTGAGTTAGGAGATTCAAATGTAGGTGATTCAAATGTGTCAATCTCCATAATTGTTTCAAATAGTCTACACCATGGATTTTCAGTGCTCTCCATGCTACCTGGAGACTCTGTGTTGGAGAGCCTGTTTCAAATACCAACAAGCCCATTAAAGAAATTAATTCTTTCAATTCTGTTTCTCTAGAACCACTACTGGTACCACAATCTGTATTAGGTAGGATTCTCCAAAGAAACAGAACCGGTAGAATGAATATATATTTATAGAGATTTATCTTAGCTCACAGGATAGAGTCCAAGTAGTCCAACAATGGCTACACCACACTGGAGAGACTGAGAATCTGTAGCT
>NW_008360331.1:2332966-2342863 GCF_000622305.1 Nannospalax galili | reverse complement strand
TTCTTTCAGCTTTCAGTTCTTTGATTTCTTTGTGTGCTCTTTAAATTCACTGAATTCTTTTATCATGTTTATAATTGCTCTTTTGAGTTCCATGTCCTATGTTTCTCTAGTCCTCTAGAGGACTGTTGGTACTTGGTGGGGATTTATTATTTTGGAATTTCATGTATTATTTTTTTTCTCTGTGACTTTTAAATGTGGATTTCTTTTATAGTTTCTGATTATTGTGTGAGACTCAAGCTTTCCTGTGTTGAGTTTAGGTCTGCTTCTTTTTGTAAACTTTATGTGCCTTTGTGGATTACTTGTTTAGCATGAAAAGCTGGTTGGTCTAGGCTTCAGGTTCTTTCTTCTCATTTTATACTGGGGTGGCTAAATTGCTTTGTCTTACAGCTCTGGAGTTCCAACAGAGGCCCAAGTCAGATGAGGATTAGATACTGTCAAGCTTTCTCCTAAGGTAAGATACCTCCAGGAAAGATGTTGGCCTCAGGAATTTGGGTGCTGGGCTGCCCTGGGAGCAGAGCCCAGGAAATATGCTGGCCCCAGAAAGCTGATGGCTGTGCCTCCCAGGGATACAGAGGTAGGTGAGGGCTGGAAGAGGCCCTGAGGGCTCCTAGGGACTACAAGGAGGAATTGGGTTGGTCTGGAGGCAAAGGATGAGGAAGTACTGGGGATTCTGAGCCAAGAGGTCAGTCCAGGGGTCGGGGTGCCAAGACAAGAAATAGGCAAGTGCCCAGTCTAGGAGGAGAGATGAGGTGGGGGAGCTGGGAGGGTGAATGAGGCTGGGGGAGTCAAGGCACAGGGCACACCACTGAACTTACCCAGGAAAGATGCTGGTGGCTGTGCCACCCAGGAATGCAAAGGGATGTGCGGGAAGGCTCTTTGTAATTCTTATATCTCTTTTTGATGATTACATCACCAAGGAAATCATTCTGTCATATGAGCTTTACAATCTTTTAAAATTTTATTATTGTTATTTTATTTTATGTGTATGAGTGCATTGACTGCATGTAGGTAGGTGCACCCATGTCATACAATTTCCCTGTAACTGTAGTTACAGATGATTGTTAGTTGCCATGTGGGTGCTAGGAATTGAACCTGAGTCCTCTGCAAGAGTAGCCAGTGCTCTTAACCCTTGAGCCATCTCTTCAGTCCGTATAATCTTAATTTCATTAAATCTTTTAGAGATTTACTAGCATATTACCATTAGTATGAAAAAAATTATGTGATTATGCACAGGATAATCTTTGAAGGAAAGGCCTTTAGAGTCAGAAATAGCTGATTTAAAATGTGGTTCTTCAGCTTGCTAGCTGTGAAATTTTGGGTTAGTCTGATATCTTAGAACTTGTGTGTGTCCTAGTTCTATCATGGATATGATTAGAATTGTAACATCAATTGCCTTTTAAGGTTAGTAGGATTATGGGAATTAATGAATGGATAGTTTTTTCTCCAGGACCTTATACCTCAGAATAATCTGCATCCCAGTGTTTTTCATTATGCCCTTTTGGCAGCAGGAAATGACATACTGTGGTTATTCCTGGCCTTTCCAGAGTCATTGGCAGGATTACAAGGCAGTTGACCCCACTGGGCTGAAAGAATCTCATTTCCATAATGAACAGATTAATTAGCTATGTATTATATATAATAAAGATACATTTAATAAATTGAAGTGTGCCAATTAATCTAATCCTTATGACAATATATCCTATAAGTACCATTTTTAAGGCCCATTTAAAGGATGAACAAATGAAGAGAGAGAAGTTAGGTAACTTGATCCATAGCTAATAGTGAGTATTAAATCAGCATATAGTACTTAAAGTTACTTTATATACATACAATGATCCTACTAGTCACCTTTTATTGGTTCCAGAAGGACCCATAAATACCCAAACCTATGATGCTTAAGTCTCTTTTTATATGACATGGAACTTGTCTAAAGACTATGCACTTTCTCCCTATGTACTTTCAATTACCTCACAGCTATTTTTAATACTTTGATACAAGTAATTGCTATGTAAATAAATAGCTATGCTATTATATTGTTTAGTGAATAATGGAGAGAGATGAGTCTGTGCATGTTCAGTACAGATGAAAAAAAAATTCCCTAACTCTTTTTATCCATAGATTTTGTTTAATTAACAGATACGGAAAGCCAACTTTATATTATACCCCACATGCATACATGAACATATATATAGAATGATTGGGAGGATGATCTTTAAAACATTAAAAGGAAATGGCTTTATGAAATTTAGAGTGACCTTAGATTTCTTTTTGGCTTGTTTCCTTGCTGAGTCTTTGTATAGTATAAATACATTGCTTGAATAATAAAATAATTATATCAAAATAAATAGATTAGATGAACCTGGAGGGTCTTCCCAAAACTGTGTGATTTAACCTGCCAAGCAAGGAGAGCTGCAGATGGCTTTGCAGTAGAAAGGCACAGCTCCCCATTGGCCTGTGGGAGGTTCCAGGGATGAACTTATCTGTGTTGTGTCACCATAGCCTGATCTGCTAGAACCACAACTGCTGGTGTGGAGAGACTGGGACTCTTGTGATAACATTAGGACCAAAGCCCAGGCATCTGTTGTTGGGGACCCCTGCTGTTTGGGTCACAGTCTCTCCATGTCCGGATAGCCGCGAGCCAGCTTGGCGCTTGATGGAGAAACTCCCCTTTCCAGCAGGGCGCCTCCTGCTCTCCTCCTGGCTCACTTTGAAGTGCCCGCCACAGATGCCCTACCTGAAACATGACCTCTGACATAGAAACTACGAGGTTTTTCTATATGATAATCAGGCATTGTCTGACAGCCTGATAGAAGCCCACCGCCACATGTAAATGGGGCATTCTGTGAGCACCTATCAGCTGAGGCTTTTGCTGCTGCCACCACACTATAAATTCTCTAGTTTCCCCCTAATAAATCAGAGCTGAATCACTGAATCTAATGGAGATGTATCACTGAGATCATTGAACTTGGCTGATCTGTGTCTCACTGCACCTGCGACCAGCCTGTGATTCAGTCTCCCCGGAGGAGCTGTCCCCCATCAACACTCACTCGCGAAGATTCTGCGTTCGCCATTCCTGCACCTCCCCAGCCCTCTTGGTTCAGTGGCCAATGGACCGCGTGCACAGAGGGAGTGTCCTGCAGCTGGCACAGAGACTGCACTTGCCACGGCCGCCACAGACATGCCCGGCAGCTTGTAGCCCTCTGCAGAACCGCCAGTGCCCCGCACAGACCAGCCGATCTGCAGAGCCCCGCCTGCACTTCCTGAGCAGCCACGACAGAGGGAGTGTCCTGCAGCTGGCACAGAGACTGCACTTGCCACGGCCGCCGCGGACCCGCCCGGCAGCTTGTAGCCCTCTGCAGAACCGCCAGTGCCCCGCGCAGACCAGCCGATCTGCAGAGCCCTGCCTGCACTTCCTGAGCAGCCACATGGAGCTGTATCACTGAATTTGTCTGGAGCTGAGCTGTGTTTTACTGTGCCTAGGACCAGCCTGTGATTCAGTCTTCCTGGAGGGAGCTGTCCTCTGTCAACACTCACGCGATGCTTCTGCGCTTCCCGCTTTGCTCTCCCTGCCCCCTGCGGACCGGTGGCAAATGACCATGGGCACAGAGGGAGCATCCCGCAGCTAGCCTGGGCCTCCCACAGCTTGGCGTAGAACCCGCCCGGCAGCTTGCAGCCCTCTGCAGAGCCGCCAGTGCCCAGCGCGGACCTGCGGATCTGCAGAGCCCCGCCTGCACTCCCCAGCAGCCGTGGAGACCCAGAGACCTGCCCAGCAGCGAGACCCGCACACCAGCACTGCAGGAGGCATTGAAGCTTTGAAGCTGCTTCATGGCCATGCTGGAGAATGGGAGAGAAATAGAAAGGGAGAGCTTTTGCACAACCCAATCCAACTCAAAATGCTTTAAATGTGGAGAAACTGGACACTGGAAAGAAAATTGCCCCAGAATGACTCAGCTGCCACTCGACCCCCTTAAACCTATCCTGGATGTCCCCCATCCACCCACCCTTAATTCCCCCCAGAGCTTCTTTCTCTGTCATCCTCATGGCTGTCTTTACCCTGGTTAACAGCAACACTTCAGCCAGCCCCCACTCTCCTTAATACCATGTTCTAGAGATTTTATGTCAGAGAAACATTTCAAGGAAAAAATCAGATCCATGGGACAATCGCTGGCACCCAACGTGGCAGCTCCTGGAATGCAGAATTCATGAGTATCCCTTCCACCAGAAGGGCATCAGCACCAGCGAGACCCCGCCAGCCA
Source organism: Nannospalax galili (assembly GCF_000622305.1). Classification (NCBI taxonomy): domain Eukaryota; kingdom Metazoa; phylum Chordata; class Mammalia; order Rodentia; family Spalacidae; genus Nannospalax; species Nannospalax galili. The sequence goes on along the minus strand of NW_008360331.1, from coordinate 2,338,607 downwards.
GCAGCTGGCGCCCAATGTGAGTTCGTGAGTATCCCTTCCATCAGAAGGGCATCAGCAATCCCTTTCTCCTATCAGGAGTGGACTGTCCGTCCAATCAGGAGGACATAGCATCTCTCCCACCAGGAGAGCATCAGAAATCTCTCTTTCCTTCATCTCCCATCAGGAGATTAAAAGGCAGCTTTGCCTCCAAGCCACCCCACTCTTGGGGCCTGGCAGTCTCTTCTCTTTTCCTCCTTGTATTTTCGGTCTAAGTCTTCGCATGGGACCGTTAAAGACAAAGAAGCAACTGAAGCTTTCTGGTCAAGGCTACTCCTTGATGTCAGCTGAAGGCTCTTTGCCCCCTTAACGGACCCCAACTGCCTGCACGGGTGTAGACAAAAGACCTTCTATCTATGCATCTTTCTAATACAAAAACCTGGTAGTTTCTATGCCAGAGTTCATGTTTCTGGTAGGGCATCTGTGGCGGCCACTTCAAGGTGAGCCAGGAGAAGAGCAGGGGGCACCCTGCTGGAAAGAGGAGTCTCTGCATCAAACGCCGAGCCCCTTAGGCTATCCGGACATGGAGAGACTGCGACCCAAACAGCAGGGGTCCCCAACAATCTGTGTGGGTTTCTAGAGTATCAGGGCAATGGCTATGTGTTTCTACCAGGCATTTATAGTACTCAGAATTTGGGACACAATTTCTTTCCTGGTGAATAGCAAAATATACATGTAAGTTTTGAGATTCAGAAGATATTTTGGAAAGATTGTAAGGAAGAACAAGATCCTTAGGTTAGAAAGAAAATAGACTGTAACATGCTTTCCCTGCCTTGATGGATGGTACCCTCAAATTGAGAGTCAATTCTTCCAATGTGCTTCTTGTCAGGTAGTTGGTCACAGGAAAGGGAAAAGTAACTTATACAAAGGCCTTACTTTTTATATGATAGCTCTGAGGTCTCCATTGCTGATTGCTAGTTATTCTTTGGCATTGCCTAAATGAAAACACAGCTTCTGAAGGTTTTCATCAAATATCTGCATACTATCAATTTGCCGAGAAATACCTGTTGCAACACAAGACATGAAAGGGGAAAGAAGCTGAAGAGGGGCTGCAAAGGGGACAGGGGTAACAGGAATGGGTGAGATGGGGCAGAAGGAACATAAAACACACTGTTCAAAACTGTCATAATTGTATCTAGTGCATTATATGCTGATTAGACTTAAGACTTTTTAAAATAACAATTACAAAAAAGATACGAAATTGGAAGGCAGATGGGCTGGGAGGCACTACGATGGAGCTAGTGGTGGAGATATGATCAAAATAATTGCATAGTTGAGAGGGTGAGTTTCAACTTCCATCAGTGTGGCAGCTCTGATCTCAGCAGACCACCAGAGTGTGCCAAGTTCTGGCCTCCCTATGGTCTCCTTCTGGCAGAGGGCCTGAGAATGCACGAGACTGCCTGAGAACACCCAGATCCTGCCTTCATGTGGGGTGAGCTTCCCCTAATCGCGCCATTCCTATCCCCCTACCTGGTATTTCGTGAGGCCCCTCCCAAGGCTCCAGGGCAGATCTGGCTTTGGTAGGCTAAGGCTGAGATCCTAGCAGACAGCCTGAGAGGATGGGTTTCAACCTCCATTGGTGTAGGGGTCCCAGAGAGTGCCTGTTCTGCCCTCCCTCTGGCATAGGAGCTGAGATTGCAGGGGACTGCCTGAGAGCTCCTGGATCATGCCTCCATGTGGTGAAGGAAGCCTGAGTGTACCTGACTGGAACCTGAATTGGGCTTCTGTGGGTACTCCTGAATAGTTGATCTGAAGCCATTAGTTTCTTCCAAAATAAACCTGAAAAAACCTGAACCCTGTACCAACCAGCTTTACATAACCAATAAAGAAAGGATCTAGGTATCCCAATAATACAAACAGAAGTATACTTCAACTTAATTTTCATATCAGAATTATAAACAACAAAAGAAATTCACATGCCAAAACCTCAATGACAGAATAATAAATGGAGAGCCAAAACACTATGTCCCCATCAAACTCTACCAATCTTGTAGACGAGTTCTACAAGAAGAACTGCCTAGAGATAACCCAGGACACTGAATTTAAAAGAACAATCATAAACATGATTAAGGATTTTAATGAAGTTAAAGAACACACAAACAAATCAAAGAACTAAAAAAAGATAAGGTTAAACTTCTGAATAAATTCAAAAAGAGATAGAACCATGGAAGAAAACTCAGGCATAAATGAGGAAGGAAGTGCAAAACTCAATAAGCCAATTTGAAACAACAGGGGAAAACCTCACTGCTAGAATGAATGAAATGGAAAACAGAATATCAACACTGGAGGATAAAGTTGAAGAATTGGACCATGCAAGCAAAGATGATGGAAAATTAAAACAAACAAACAAACAAACACAGGAATGGAATATGCAAGAGATGTAGGACACCATGAAAAGACCAATCCACAGATCATGGGAATAGAGGAAGGAGAAGAATTTAAGGTTAATGGTGTTGACCAGATCTTAAACAGGGTTGTAGAAGAGAATTTCCTGAAATTAAGGATATTCATCCCCACACAAATACAGGAAACACATAGAACACCAAAGAGGCAGAATCAGAAAAGAAACTCTCCATTACATATTATAGTAAAAACACTAAATGTACAGAACAAAGAGTGAATACTGAAAGCAGCAAAATAAAAAGAACATGTCACATACAAAAGAAAGCCCATCAGAGTTACAGCTGACTAATTATTGCAAACTATGAAAGCCAGAAGAGCCTGGACCAAGGTATTTCCAGTTCTATATGACAATAGATGCCAGTCCAGAATACTTTACCAAGCAAAAATGTCTATTATAGCTGAAAGGGAAAGAAAAATCTTCCATTACACAAATAACCTGAAAGAATACATGTCTACAAAACCAGCCCTTCAAAGAATACTTGAAGCAATACAGAGAGCAGAGAGAGAAACAACTATACCCCAGGAGCAATGAAAGAAAATAAATAAAGGTATAATCGAGGAAACACAAAATTAGAGAACACAAACAGCAATCAAAATGATGGAAACCAATACACATCTTTCAGTAATAACCTTAAATATCAATGGACTGAACTCCATAGCCAAATGACACCGGCTAAGTGAATGGATTGAGAAACAACACCCATCTCTTTGCTGTCTGCAAGAAACCCATCTCACCTTCAAGGACAGGCACTACCTTAAGGTAAAAGGATGGGAAAGAATATTCCAAGCAAATGGCACTAAGAAACATGCAGGGGTTGCAATTCTAATATATGACAAAACAGACTTCAAAGTAAAACTAATCAGAAGAGATAAGAGAGTCACTTCAGTCTGATCAAAGGAACAGTTAACCAAGAAGATATTACAATCCTTAATATATATGCAGTAAAACCTGGTGCACCCAAATTCATAAAAAAAAAAGATGTTAGGATTTTAAGACATAGATTAACCCCAAATCAGTAATAGTAGGGGACTTTAATACCCCACTCTCCATTAGACAGGTCAACTGGACAAATAATAAACAGAGAGATGTCTGAATTAAATGATACCATACATCAAACGGACCTAAAAACATTTTTCAAATATTCCACCCAAGCACCAAAGAATACACTTTCTACTCAGCACCCCATGGAACTTTTTCAAAAATTGACCACATACTGGGCCACAAAACAAACCCCACCAGTACAAAAGAATTGAAATAATTTCATGAATTCTATAGGACTACAATGTAATAAAGATCAAAATCAACACTGGTGAAAGCCCAAGTCACTACACCAACTTGTGGCGACTGAACAACACACTCCTAAACAATGAGTGGGTCAAAGGAGAAATTAAGAAAGAAATAAAAGGATTCCTGGAATTCAATGAAAAGGACTATACAACACAACACAACCTCTGGGACACATTAAAAGCAGGCATAAGAGAGAAGTTTACAGCTCTAAGTGCCTACATTAAAAAATGAGAAAGAGCCCAAATAAATGACCTAACACTGCAACTCAAGACACTGGAAAGGCAAAAACAAATGAAACCCAAATCCAGCAAAAGAGAAGAAATGACAAAAATTAGAGCAGAAATTAATGAAATAGAAACAAAGAAAGCAATACAAAGGATCAATGAACTTAAGAGCTTGTTCTTTGAAAAGCTAAACAAGATAGACAGACACTTACCCCAGTTAACCAAAAGAAAGAAAGAGCAAATCAAAATCAACAAAATCAGAGATGCAAGGGGAAACATCACAACAGACACCCAAAAGATTCAGACTATTATAAGGGAATATTTAAAAAACCTATATGCTACTAATATTGAAAATCTAAAAGAAATAGATGGATATCTGAAATCGTGGGACTCACCAAAGCTAAACCAAGAACAGGTCAATAGTTTAAACAGACCCACGACACACAAGGAAATTGAAACAGTAATATAAAACTTTTTGACTAAAAAGAGCCCAGGCCTAGATGGATTTACAGCAGAATTCTAACATTTAATGAAGATCTACAACTAATATTAATTAAATTATTCAAAAAGATAGAAACAAAACAGGGTGAAATCCCAAATTCCTTCTAATAACCAGCATCATTCTAATGACCAAACCAGGAAAAGACACAAACAAAAAAGAAGACTATAGACCCATATCCTTAATGAACATAGATGCAAAAATTCCCAACAAAATACCTGCAAACCACATAAAGACAAAAATCAAAAAGATCATTCACCATAATCAAGTAGGCTTTATCCCAGAGATGCAGGGCTGGTTCAATATATGCAAGTCAATAAACATCATTAATCATATAAATGGACTCAAAGATAAAAACCACATTGTCACCTCAACAGGTGCAGAAAAGTCTTTCGGAGCACTTCTCACACGTGCCTAATAAGAACCTCAAAAAATGAGAAGAAAAACATTTCAAACCTCAACATAATTAAAGCCATATATAACAAACCCACAGCCAACATCATTCTAAATGAAGGAAAACTGGAAGCATTCCCATTAAAATCAGGAACCAGACAAGGATGTCCACTCTCTCCACTCCTTTTCAACATAGTGCTTAAAACTCTTGCTAGAGAAATAAGACAGGAGAAGGAAATTAAAGGAGTACTAATTGGAAAAGAAGAGGTCAAACCATCACAGATGACAGGATACTATACCTAAGAGATCCCAAAAGTTCCACCAGAAAACTCCTAGAACTGATTAACATTTTTAGTATAGTGGCAGCTCATAAAAAGTCAATCTACAAAAATCAGTAACATATATCAATAATGAGGAATTGGAGAAAGAATACAGGGAAATGCTTCCATTCACAATAGCTTCAAAAAAATATTTTGGAATAAACCTGACCCAAAACACCAAAGACCTCTACAATGAAAATTTTAAATCATTAAAGAAAAAGATTGGGGAAGACACCAGGAGATGGAAGGACCTCCCTTACTCATGGATTGGAAGAATTAATACTGTGAAAATGACCATCCTACCAAAAGTAATATATAGATTCAACTCAATCCTCAATAGATGCAGAAAAGGCTTTTGACAAAATTCAGCATGCATTTATGTTCAAAGTCCTAGAGGGACTTGGACTGGAGGGAACATACCTCAACATAATTAAAGCTATATGTAATAACATCATTTTAAAAGGAGAAAAACTAGAAG
>NW_008360331.1:2322975-2332682 GCF_000622305.1 Nannospalax galili | reverse complement strand
TCCTAACAGGGAAGGTTATAGCTCTAAGTGCCTACATTAAAAAATTAGAAAGAGCCCAAATAAATGACCTAATACTGCAACTCAAGACACTGGAAAGGCAAAAACAAATGAAACCCAAATCCAGCAAAAGAGAAGAAATGACAAAAATTAGAGCAGAAATTAATGAAATAGAAACAAAGAAAGCAATACAAAGGATCAATGAACTTAAGAGCTTGTTCTTTGAAAAGCTAAACAAGATAGACAGACACTTAGCCCAGTTAACCAAAAGAAAGAAAGAGCAAATCAAAATCCCCATGATATACTTCATAGAGTTAGAAAAAAACATCTTTAAATTCATATGGAAGCATGAAAGACCTCGGATAGCCAAAGCAGCCCTGAACACGAACAGCTATGCTGGTGAGATTACTACAGAGGTATAGTCATAAAAACAGCATGGTTCTGGTACAAAAGTAGACACATAGCTCAATGGTACATCATTGATGTTCCAAACCTGAGTACACATAATCTCAGCCACTTGATATTTGACAAAGGTGCAAAGAGCACACAATGGAGGAAAGGCAGCATCTTCAATAAATGGTGCTGGTAAAACTGGATCTCCACCTGTAGAAGAATGAAAATAGATCCTTGTCGTTCACCTTGCATGAAAGTCAACTCCAAATGGATCACAGACCTCAATGTGAAACTGGAAACCCTGAAACAATTAGAGGAGAATATTGGCAGTAACTTACAAGATATAGGTGTAGGAAAGGATTTTCTAAATTGGACAGAAGTTGCTCAGGAATTAAGGGCAGCAACCAACAAGTGGGACCTCATTCCACGGAATGGGAAAAAAATCTTCACCAGTGAGACATCTGACAGAAGTTTAACATCCAGAATCTATAAAGAACTCAGAAAACAAAGAATCAAGAATCCAAATGACCCAGTTTAAAGATGGACTAAAGATCTAAACAGAGAGTTCTCAAAGGAAGAAATAAAGATGGCCAAGAAACATCTCAAAAGGTGTTTAACATCGTTAGTAATTAGGGAAATGCAAATTAAAACCACCCTAAGGTATGACCTTTCCCAAATCAGACTGACTAGGATCAAGAGAATAAATGATGCCAAATGCTGGCAAGGATCTGGATAAAGGGGAATGCTCATTCACTGCTTGTGGGATTGCAAACTTGTGCAACCTCTATGGAAAAACTAAAAATGAACCTATCATATGACCTGGTTGTACCACTCCTTAGCATATACCCAAAGGACTCATCCTATTGTAGAGACGCTTGTACAACTATATTTCTTGCTGCTCTTTTCACAATAGCTAAGCACACACACACACACACACACACACACACACACACACACACATACACACACAAAGATGAAATAATGAAATTTGCAGGTAAATGGATTGATCTAGAAAATGTTACACTAAGTGAAATAACAAGACTCAGAAAAACAATGACATATGTTCTCCCTCATGTGTAGATCCTAGAACCAAATCCTTTTAAATTCCAGGTCCTTTTAATAAGATGCTGCTGTACAGCCGTCCCTTCTGCCTGAAATAACTACCATCATTATGACTTCAGCTGAGCTTGATCTCTAAACATTGTCACATTTGGACTTGTTGATGGTTGTGCTCATTCATTAAAGGAGGGCCAAGCAGTGTCATTGGACCCTCACCAGATTATCCAGCCACTCTTCTCAGCCAACTGTATGTAGTTTGACCCTAATCACACATGGCCTCCTGGATTTGTCGAGGGCTAAAATATACAACTGTGCAAAGCTAGGAAGAGAAGGCATGACCCATGCTGAGTAAAGGCTTTCCAGTGTGCATACCCTCATGTCATACATACACCTCAGCAACCCCTCAGTTATCCCAAAGCCTTTGAGAGGGAACCGACACTGATTACAGCCAATCCAACTGTGATCAAAATACCTGAAAGCAAATCCTGAATCAATCACTCTAGAGTCCAGGCTTGGAAGACAAAAGAAAAGGAGGGGGAACCCAATAGAGGGATGCTTTTGGAAGCCCTTATCAAGGAAGTCCAATGGACTTTCAAATGAACATTTGAAAATTGCCCTGTTCTGACTTTTCTTTCTAGCTCCCTGTCTAGAACTTGTAATGCTAATTGCTCGTGCCTTTACTTCTCCTTCACATCTCCTATTCACCAGTCAAGGACTTTATTTTCCTGCTACAGATAAGAGTTATGCAATTTGGGAGTCTTTTATATAGATCCAGTAAAGGGGTACTCTAATTTCCTCATCCTGCATCCCTGTTCAGCATGGAAGAAGCCAGAGCGGTCTGCGTCCTGATTCCCTGTTGGCAATTTGGGTAACCTCTTCAGAGGATGGTGTGATAAGAATAGGAGGTAGAAATTGGCTAGGCAGTTAGGGTAAAAAAAACCCAAAGAAAAGTACCTAGTTTCTTGGCTAAAAGTCAAAATGTCCTTGGGCCTCTAGCAATGTACTCTGTTCCAAAGGCTAAAAGTGTCTGAAGTATTTGGGAGCTTGTATGTAATCCTTAAAAGATTTTAGGGTTACCTCTTCAGAGGGGAGAATGTTAGAGTAGCCAAACCCCCATAAAAATAAATAAATAAATCAAAGAAGAAGAAAGAATACATGAAGTTATCAGAAAAAAAGTGATGGGGAGCTATGGGAGGAGTTGGAAGGGAGGGAGTGTGCATGGATTTGATCAAAACAACTTATATGCATGTATGAAATTCTCAATAAATTATTTATTAAAAAAAGAATATGAACATTTAAAGAGCCCCCTCCCTTCCAAAATCACTCTTACTATGTCACCCACACCACACTGAATATTATGTTTCCTTCCAGAGTTTTATGTTATGTTAATTGTGAGTAAATACATGTGTATATAATTCAATAAAACTGAAATACAAGTCAAAAAAAAGAAAATGTAGGAATAGAATAATAGAATAATCTGAATATAGAACTTTCATTAAAACCAGTGAATGTGAAGTATGGTAGTGCATACCTTTAATTCTAGTACACAGTCTCTGAGGCAGTCTGAATCCTTTCGGTTTTAGGCCAGCCATGTCTACGTAGCAAGTTTCAGGCCAGTCAGGGCTACATAGTGAGACCCTGTCTCAAAACAAAACAATATAAAAAACTGGTTAATAATAATAAATAAATAAGAAGGATTTTTTAATGACTAAAATGATACAAGGACTAGAAATAATTGAATCTACCACAGTCTTCAAATTCTGCTCATAAATGTTTATTGTTACCGATACTGAAATATGTCAGAGTAATCTTTCACTTTAATTTCCTCATTCTTGTTATCAAACCAGTTGTGGTGACTGCATATGTGTCCTCCATAGGCTCCAAGTATTTGAATACTTGGGCCAGTTAATGGTTTACAGAGGTTTAGGAAGCATGGCCTTGTTAGAGGAAGCATGTCACTGGGGGTGGGCTTTAAGAATTCAGAGCCTGGACCCATTTTGAGTTTGTCTCTCTGCTTCCTGTGCCTGCTTTAAGATGTGGGTGTTCAGCTATCTGCTCCAGCTGGCTCTGCCACCATGCCTCCCCACTACGATGAGTTTTCATTCCCCTGGAACAGAAGATGAATAAAGTCTTCATTTGATAAGTTAAAAAATGCATAAATGTATGAAATTTTCAAATAATAAATAAACATTATTATAAAAAAAACAAAGTAAAACATATAATATGAACTATCAAAAATAGTTGTTACTTCCTAGGCATATCAAAATCAGTTTAATAAAAAGAAGAGAAAATGAAATTAATATATCACTGAATACGGAGATATACATTCTTCTGTCTCTCTAAGAAATATTTCTGATCCTTTTTTTTAATGTGTATAAAATTGGTGTCTGTCCAACTAACTACTAAAGAGTGGGGAATTTTTGTCAACTTTTATAACAGGAATCTTTTAAGTCTCAAATTTTCTCAAGTACCCATTATTGACTGAAGATGATTGTGGTTTTCTTCTGAGAAACTTTGATTCACTGAATAAATAAATGTCATAGAAATGGGATGTTACACAGTTGGTGCACAAAGTAAGATTAATGACAGCGTGTGGCTGGTGGTGATAGGGTCACACTGAGCAGTCACTGGAGACTAGGCCATAGCCATCTGTTTTCCCTGTGATGTCTTAATAAACACCAAAATCCATTCTGCAGTGTTAATACCCACTGCAACATGGATATTTGTAGATCAAGACATGTTGGCCAAAAAATGGAATTGTTCATTCCCCCAGTTGCCACATGGAATGTTTATGGCCTACATTAAAACGGTTGTCCCATTTTAAGGTTTTGGTATTTTATTTATTTATTTTTATTGCAAGAAGCATTTGGAGAAGGAACTCTGGACATGGAAAGGTTAGAATGATGAAGGTACTTAGAGAGGAAGTAGAGACAAGAATTCAGAAAAAGCAACAGAGGAAAAGATATTCTAATCTTTTTCACAAAGTAACTGAGTACAAAAGTTCTAGTTATACATTATGGTCATTGAATAGAGCAGTAAAGAAGTTCAGTGATTCTATAGTAGTCAAAGATGCCTACACATGTTAAGTATATGTGTGCATATATATTCACACACATAATCAGCATGTCATATAGTCACTGAGTAAATATTCATGGGAACCTACTACAATGTATAGCCAGTAAAATATATTTTCTGATAAAAGTAACTGATTTTTAAAAATAAGACATATTTGGGCTTGGGATGTAGCTTAGTAGAGCGCTTTTCCAACATGCATGAGGCCCTAGGTGTACCTCCCAGCACTACATAAAACCAGGCATGGTACTGTCTAGAATTTAATCCTGACACTTAAGAGGTAGAGGCAGAATGATTGGAAGATCAAGGTCATCATTGGCAACATAGCGGATTTGAGGCTAGATTGGGTGATACGAGATTCTGTCTCAAGCAACAACCACAGTAAAGACAAATTTAACCTGGCAATAATATGCATATAAGCCTGGCCTGGTGGTGCAGATGTGTATCCTAGCTAGGCAGGAGGCTGAAGCAGGAGGATCACCACTTCAGGGTCAGCCTCAACTACAGAGATAGTTCAAAGTCCACATGAACATTCTGGTGAATCCATATCTGAAAATAAAAATACTAAAAAGAGGCCTATTGATATAGCTCAGTAGTAAACCACATGCCTAGCATTGATGAGAGCCCAAGTTCAATACATTTTGAATATATTGACTATATGTATAAAGAAAATGAATATGTCAAATTCTATTTTTAAACAGAGATAATAATAGCTGATATATCTAAAAGTTAGTTTCCTGAAATATGAATGAATGAAATATGAATGAATGAACACATGAAAAACTAAAGGAATAAGAAAGAGGAAAGATGAATACCTGCAAGGAATTAAGATACATATTTGCAGCAGTTTAAGGGCCTTTTATTTATACAGGGCATCTTCTGCTCTTCATATATGACTTTTTCCTTCAGAAAACATTATGCCAGCTTGATTGGTTGCAGATGATAAGGGAGCAAGTTCAGAAAGATAAGGACAAAGGAAAATTAGTATATGCTTATTAATGTGTATTGTCTATGTAATTAACAGAAATTTCTAGAGATGAGTAACTCAAAGGTTTTGTCAGAACTTATTCTAGTTTACTATTTTAGTAAAGGAATAACACAGTTTTACAGAAGTGACCAAAACAAAAGAATTTGAGTCCTTGAGTGTGGGAGACAGGCTTGAGCCTAGGGTGAAAGTCTTATTGACAGCCATACAGCAGTCCCGAGGCAATGGCCTGACTGCTGGAGCCACAAGGAACGCCTTGTGACATTTGCTCCCACTGGCAGATCATGAGACTGATGCCCAGAGCTTGCCACTCCCTAATCACCACCCTTGGAATTCCAAATTGCAACACTTAGATATTGCAACAGTCAGGGTCATGTGGTTTCCAGGAATCCAGCCTCTGTTATCTGAAACCCAGTATGCTAATTAGGCATCTTACCTGCTATTTTGTGATAGGGCGTTAAGTCTGTTATGCTAATAGGCTGCTAAGTCTGTTATGCTAATAAGGTATCCTACTTGCTGTACTGTGATAGGCCACTAAACCTGCTGTGATAATAAGGTATCCTACCTGCTGTGCTGTGATTGGACCACTACCCCTATATAAGCTTGTGCCTTCCTGCAATAAAGCAGACCTGTGTAACTGAACCTGGTCTCCTGTGTCTGAATGCAGCTCGGCTGACACAGTCTCCTCACCAGACCTGGGGTCTGGGACCAGGCAGAAGCAGCGATGACAGAAGATGGCACCGGGTGGGCAGAAGAGCGGCCTCAGCCCAGGGTGAGTAGAGGAGCAGCCTCAATGCCCATGAGAACGAAGAGGATGGAGAAGTGGCTGCCTCTGGTGGTGACCACACTTGAGGACAGTGAAATGTGGAAGGCAAATGTGTGGGGAAATAATGGTAGATAAATATTGGTACTAAAGTTTCTTATAGACATCCCCTTGGTCCAGCTTCAGGCTGGAAAGCATCTAGAGTTGTCTCTGGTGATGAACTTTTCTCCTCCCTGGTACAGAGGAGGAGAGGCACACCTTTGTAAATGTTACATTCTGCTTTTAGGAAAATGGGAACCAGTGAAAAGCTTTTCTTTTATTTGCTTGTTCTTAACTGTCCCTTGTTCAAAATAATCCTTATGTCAAAGTAGGGTATTGTGGAGTGGCATATTTCACCATCATATGTAATCAAATGCTATGTTTTCTTTCAGTGCACCTCATCCTTTGAGATGACCAGGGTCAATGTGACTTTGGCTAGATATCCTTTACTCAGAAAGTGTAACACTGTGAACAATAAAACTTTCAATGATTGTTTCAGATAATTCTTGCAGATCAGTTTTTTTTCTGAGCATAATCTGCTCATATGGTCAAACAGCTCACTATGGAATAAAGTACTAAAGAAGTTCACTCCAAGACCCTCTCCTCACTACAGAAACTGCAGCAGTATCCTGCATAAGCCCTGCCTCTGAGTGCTAGGATGGTGCTCTGACTTACTTTAGCGAGTCCAAATAAATTTTGCTTTACTACTGTGCATTTAGTGGTACTTTAAAGAATTCAACAATGGTATTCCAAAATAGATAAAAACCTTGGTATTGATGATCATAGCAAATCTTTGTTTGTTTGTTTTGAGAAAGTGTAGCTCTATGTAGCCTAGGTTGGATCTGAACTTGTAATCCTCCTGCTTCAGCCTCCCCAGTGCTGGGATTCGAGGTTTGTGTCACCACACTCTCCTTTGGTAACAGTCTGGGCCAATGAGATGACTCAATGACTAACGACACTTGTCATTGTCAAGCTTGGCAAGCTGAATTTGATCCCCAGAATCCACACAGTGAAAGGAGAGAACTGACCCTTCTGACTTCCACAAATGCAAAAAGGTGAAAAACAAACAACAACAACCAAAATCCTGTAAAAATACTATGAGCTTCAATAAGATAAGATATTCTTTTTGTTGGTTTACAGTTGATTGTTTGGTAGAAAATATGCATTTCATTAACCTGAGAGATAATCTTTGCATAAATGGTTTGGGTGCTGTTTGATACAAGAGTGGAAATGAATGTTTCATTCTTTAGTGTTCAATGAAAAAAGCGCGTTTTAGCTTTCACTTTCATATAGAGAGAGGAAGGAAAGAAGTCTATCCTCTGGAATAACTCACAAGGGCATTTAAGGAAGAGAATACTTAAAGACTTTTAAACAAAACTTAAGTTAAAAGAAGATAAGTAGGTTATAATAATGATTAATGTTATATCGTAACTCATAATTACTGATTTTTTTATTCATATATAAACAGAAGATTAAGTAAAGGTACATTAAACCTAAATAATATTAAATAATCTTTACTTAGACCTTAAAAAACTTTCCAATAGGACCCTGAGAGGGCATGTTGTCCTACGTGACTTATTTTAAATATTAGAAACTTAAAACAATCTGATATATCATTGCAAAATCAATTGACCTCCTCACTGTCTGCTCTACAACATCAAGGACTTTTTCTCATTGAAGGTTTTACATGAGTACAGAGAAGAAAAATGGAAGAAATTCCCATTGAATTGCCTTCAGTTTCTAATGTTCTATGTTCTTATTTTTGTATTTATTTATTGATCTTATATATTTGAACACAGTTCTGTTGACTCAGATTTATCATTAAAGGTATTTCCTGTTAAGTGCCTCATTTTACGCTGTTCTTTCTGTCTAACCACAATGCTTTAGCATAGAAAGTTCCAAAGAGGGGTGAATAAATATTCATGATGCCTAAATATGGCTATCTTCATAAATTTGAATAACTAAAGTCAAATTTTAAATAGGGAAGATAGCACATAAAGTGGATAGAAGTATTTTCAGTGGGAAGAAGATATAGTTCTGTTTTCCTCAGGAGTTAATTACCCTTGGTATGGAGACCAGAGTCTGTGTTGTAGTTAGCAGTTGTTAGAATATGAGCATTTGAAGTAACAGAGGTAAAGTGGTTTAACAAAAGAAAACTTTTGTGCTGGATAGCTTTAATGTCAACTTGACACACCTGGGTTGAGGGAGCTTCAACTGGGGAATTGCTTTCATTGGACTGGCCTGTGGCCATGTCCATGGGGCACCTTCTTGATTGTTGAGTGATGTGGGAGGGCCCAGCCCACTGTGAGTGGTGCCACTCCTGGGCAGGTGGGCCTGTGTTGCATAAGAAAGCAGGCTGAGCAGGGGCCATGGGGAGCAAGCCAGTAAGCAGCATTCCTCCATGACCTGTGCTCCAGCTCCTGCCTCTGGGTTCCTGCTCTGAGTTCCTACCTTGGGCTCCTAGATGAACTGTGACCCGGAATATGTAAGCTAAATAAACCCTTTCCTCCTCAAGTTGGTATTGGTCGGAGTGTTTTGTCACAGCAATGGAGAAACAATCTAAGACAACTGTCTCAAATATGAGCTGAATGTCCAATACAGTCAATTTCAGTCTAAAAACAGTGATGAAGACTGGAAGATAGGATAGTGCATGGATTGCTTGTTTCTGTGGCTGGTAGCTGAAGACTAGGAAACAAAAATTTGAAGTGGTAAGAAAACATAACTAGAGAAAATTTTATTTCAAAATGATAGAATTTTGGAGAAGTACATGGAACTACTTTTCACAAATTCTAAGCCAGGATAAGAAATTTGATTTGATTTTTTTTAAGTGTTGGAAATAAGACTGTCATGTGTCAGAAAACTAAGCAGAGCAGTTCTCAGGTTGTAGAGGAAGGAGGGACTGAAATTTAATAGACTGGATGGGAAGCCAGTGCAATAACTCAGAAAAGAAGCTGTGAGAGTTTGGATTAAAATGATAGGGCACATTTTAGACTCTTTGATGGATAAGTTTAGTAGATTGTATGACTGACTGGATACAAGAAATGAAAAGAAGTTAAGAAGCAAAGACAAATCTAAGATTTTTGGAAGCTGTCCTCGAAATGAGAAGTTCGATGTACAGAGGTGGAATGGGGTCAAAATTGAAAACTCAGTTTAAGCATAGTGAGTTCGAGGTTGAAAACATTCAAATTGTGAGGCTTGTGCTGGGTAAAAGGGAAAGAAATCTGCATGTAAGATAAGGACCTGAATTCTCACACTAACCCCAGCACTCAGGAGGCAGAGACAAGTGGATCTCAGTGAGATGGAAGCCAGCCTGGTCTACAAGATACATCAGCTGATTTAAGAAGG
The DNA here is from genome assembly GCF_000622305.1 of Nannospalax galili. Taxonomy (NCBI): domain Eukaryota; kingdom Metazoa; phylum Chordata; class Mammalia; order Rodentia; family Spalacidae; genus Nannospalax; species Nannospalax galili. The sequence continues at coordinate 2,323,029 of NW_008360331.1, read as the reverse complement.
AACAGAAGGGGCTGGAAAGATGGCTCAGCAGTTAAGAACACTGACTGTTCTTAC